>NW_016110585.1:0-1850 GCF_001604975.1 Cebus imitator | reverse complement strand
AAAAAAAAAAAAAAAAAAGAAAGAAAGAAAAAGTCTCACAGGGAGAAGTCAGTGTTTAAATAATCAAACAAACAAATAACAATTAAAAGAAAAAGAGGCTGGGTATGGTGGCTTACACCTGTAATCCCAGCACTTTGGGAGGCCGAGGCGGGTGGATCACAGGTCAAGAGATTGAGAACGTCCTGGACAACATGGTGAAACCCCGTCTCTACTGAAAATACAAAAATAAATTAGCTGGGCATCGTGGCGCATACCCATAGTGCCAGCTACTCGGGAGGCTGAGGCAGGAGAATTGCTTGAACCCGGGAGGCGGAGGTTGCAGTGAGCTGAGATCGTGCCACTATGCCAGTGATAGAGTGAGACTCCGTCTCAAAAATAGTAATAATAATAATAAAATAAATAAATAATTAAAAGCTTATAGCAGCTTTACTTATAATTTCCAAAACTTGGAAGCTACTAACATGTTCGTCAGTAGGTGAATCGATAAATAAACTGGTACATCGAGATGATAGAATATTTCTCAGGGCTAAAGAGAAATAAGCTGTCAATGGATGAAAAGACATGGAAGAAACTTAAATGCATATTACTAAATGAAAGCAATCCACCTACAAAGGTGACATACTGTAGGATTCCAATGATATGACATTCTGGAAAAGGCAAAACTATGGAGACAGTAAAAAGATAGTCATTGCCAGGGATTAGGTGGGGACGGAGGAGGAGAAAGGGTGCAGAAGAGTTTTAGGGCAATAAAACTACTCTGTATAATTCTATGTTGGTGGATATAATGTCACCAAGAGTGAACCCTAATGTAGACTACAGGCTTGGATGACAATGATTTGTCAATGTGGGTTCGCTGATCATAACAAATGCACCGTCCTGCTGAGGGATGTTGACTGTTGGGGATGATGTGCACGTGTATAGGCACGAGGCATATGGGACATCTCTGTACCTTCTTCTCAATTTTGCTGTGAATCTAAAACTGCTTAAAAAAAAAATGAAGTCAGGCTGAGCGTGGTGGCTCATGCCTGTAATCCCAGGACTTTGGGAGGCCCGGACAGGAGGATCTCATGAGCCCAGGAGTTTGAGACCAGCTGTGGGCAACATAGTGAAACCTCATCTCTATAGAAAAATTAAAAATTAGGCTAGGTGTGGTAGCATATGCCTCTAATCCCAGCACTCTGGGAGGCTGAGGCGGGTGGATCACATGAGGTCAGGAGTTTGAGACCAGCCTGGCCAACATGATGAAACCCTGTCTCTATTAAAAATACAAAAAATTGGCCAGGCCTGGTGCCTCACACCTGTAATCCCAGCACTTTGGGAGGTTGAAGCAGGCACATCACAAGGTGAAGAAATTGAGACCATCCTGGCCAACATGGTGAAACTCTGTCTCTACTAAAAATACAAAAATTAGCTGAGTGTGATGGCACACACCTGTAGTCCCAGCTATTGGGGAGCCTTAGGCAGGAGAATCACTTGAACCTGGGAGGTGGAGGTTGCAGTGACTCAAGATTGTGCCACTGCACTCCAGCCCGGCAACAGAGTGAGACTCCATCTCAAAAAAAAGAAGAAAGCCACGCACAGTGGCTCATGCCCCTATAATCCCAGCACTTTGGGAGGCTGAAGCAGGTGGATCATGGATCATCTGAAGTCAGGAGTTCGAGACCAGCCTGGCCAACATGATGAAATCCGGTGTCTACTAAAAATACAAAAATTAGCTGAGTGTAGTGGCAGACACCTGTGGTCCCAGATACTAGGGAGGCTGAGGCAGAAAAATCACTCAAACTCGGGAGGTGCAGGTTGCAGTGGGCCGAGATTGTGTCACTGCACTCCACCCTGGGCGAGAGTAAGAC
>NW_016110584.1:0-1850 GCF_001604975.1 Cebus imitator | reverse complement strand
TTTTTTTTGAGACAGTCTCTCTGTTGCCCAGGCTGGAGTGCAATGACACTATCTCAGCTCACTGCAACCTCTGCCTCCTCGACCTCTCACCCACTTTTTGACTCCCCCAGCCATACCTGAGCGTCTCCCCAAGCACTGCCAGGCAGTGCAGAAGTTTCTAGTCCACTCCTCTAAGAGCTGTGCTTGTAGTGAACACGCAAGACAGGTAATGTCGACTAAATTTTGTATTTTTAGTAGCGATAGGGTTTTGCCATGTTGGCCAGGTTGGTCTTGAGCTCCTGACCTCAGGTGATATCCACCTGCCTCTGTCTGCCAAAGTGCTGACATTACAGGCATGAGCTGCGTTCAAGCAATTCTCCTGCCTCAGCCTCCTGAGAAGCTGGGACTACAGGCACACGCCACCATACCTAGCTGATTTTTGTATTTTTAGTAGAGATGGGTTTCACCATGTTGGCCAGGATGGTCTTGATCTCTTGACCTTCTGATCCACCCGCCTTGGCCTCCCAAAGTGTTGAGATTACAGGCGTGAGCCACTGTGCCTGACCTATTTTTTACTTTTTAGTGGAGATGGGGCTTCACCATGTTGGCCAGTCTGGTCTCGAACTTCTGACCTCAAGGGATCCACCTGCCTTGGCCTTCCAAAGTGCTGAGATTACAGGCATGAGCCACCATGCCCTACCCATTTTTGAGAGTATCTATCTTTCTAGCATTTTCTCAATGTTAAGGAGGCCACTGATGGCGAGCCTGATTTTTGATTTCAGAAACAGTAAAATGTGAAAAAAATGTGCATCTTAGAATTGAGGAGACGCACCCTGCCCTGGAGGTGACGTTTCACGCCTTGTGTGCTCACTATAAACACAGCTCTTAGAGGAGTGGACTAGAAACTTCTGTACTGTCCTGCCTGCTTGGCAGTGCTTGGGGAGGCACTCAGGTATGGCTGGGGGAGTCAGGGAGCAGGGGAGACCGGCGCTGGGCCCTGAAAGAAGTTTGGGGAGAGCAGTGGAACAGGGGTTGTTCTTTTTTTATTTGTTTGTTTATTTTTGAGACGGAGTCTCGCTCTGTTGCCAGGCTGGAGCGCAGTGGCATGATCTTGGCTCACTGCAACCTCTGCCTCCCCGGTTCAAGTGATTCTCATGCCTCAGCCTCCCAAATAGCTGGGATTACAGGTGCACACCACCACACCCAGCTAATTTTTTGTTTGTTTGTTTGTATTTTTAATAGAGATGGGGTTTCACCATGTTGAATTCCTGGGCTCGAATTCCTGACCTGGTGATCTGCCTCCTCGGCTTCCCAAAGTGCTGGGATTACAGGCATGAGCCACCGGACCCAGCCTGTGGTGGCTCTTCTAACTAAGGAACATCACCAGGAAAGGCCTAAGACAAGGAGGCCCTGGGGAGGTTGCCTCTCCAAGGAGAGTCCTGAGGCCTTAGCAACTGAAAGTTGTGAGACATTGGGGCACAGGAAAGAGGCAGAACCCGAGTTTCTGCTTTAAGGCACATAGGTAGGGTCTGTTGCTATTTGTCACGACGGGGAAATACAAGACAAGCCAGTGGCTCATGCCTGTAATGCCAGCACTTTGGGAGGCTGAGGTGGGTGGATCACCAGGTCAAGAGTTCAAGAACAGCCTGGGAAACATGGCGAAACCCTGTCTCTACTAAAAAACCCCACAAAAATTAGCTAGGCATGGTGGCTGGTGCCTGGTCTCAGCTACTTGGGGAGGCTGAGGTGGGAGGACGGCTTGAACCTGGGAGGCAGAGGTTGCAGTGAGCTGAGATCGTGCCACTGAATTACAGCCTGGGTGACAGAGGTAAACCCTGTCTTGACAAAAGGAAAGAAAAGGAAAAAGAAAA
>NW_016110583.1:0-1851 GCF_001604975.1 Cebus imitator | reverse complement strand
TTTTTTATCATTTTTACTAGAGATGGGATCCCACCATATTGCCCAGGCTGATCTTGAACTCCTGAGCTCAAGCTGATCCTCCAGCCTTGGCCTCCCAATGTGTTGGGATTACAGGCTGAGCCACTGTACCCAGCCTGGAAAACCAAATCTTTAATGAGGCGTGACTGTGGGAGAAGTCAAGTTTTAAGGCCTCCGAACGATACGTTTCCAGGACCATCTCTGAGGCTTTTATGTGAGCAGATGGGGGGTCCAAGACTGTGCTGCCTGGGAGATGTGGACAGTTAGTTCCAGTCTGGGAAGACAGCATGCTATTTATTATCGTTGTCTCCTTGTAGCTAGTCTGTTACTTTAATTTCAGAGTTTAACTGTTTGCTGAATTTGGAACTGTGTGCTGATGAGCTTTTTTTTTTTCTTTTAGCCACTCTATTGACACCTTGATATGTGCTGATCGTTTTAGTGAATTAACAGTCATGATTATCAGTTTTTGGAACTTATGTTGCATACTCATTTACAAGACTAATTTTGAGTACTTGCTTAATGCTCTAAAATTATTGTATCATTATTCATCCTCACGGAGTAGAAGATAAATGCAGATTGCTTAATAGAGGAAAATCATTTGGCATCTTTGATCTGTTTATTAGATGAACATTGAAGATCCCCTTTATCTTCTGGGCACCTGACCTTTGAATCTTGCATCAATCACACACTGGAACTTCAATATTTTGCTCTTCACTTTGGAGGGCATTTAAAATAAAACTTATCTCTCTCTCTCTCCCTCTTTTTTTTTCCCCTAAGACGGAGTCTGGCTCTGTTGCCCAAGCTGGAGTGCAGAGCACAATCTTCGCTCACTGCAACCTCTGTCTTCCTGGTTCAAGCGATTCTCCTGCCTCAGCCTCCAAAGTAGCTGGGATTACAGGCACCTTGCCACCATGCCCAGCTAATTTTTGTATTATTATTATTATTTTTTTTTTTTTTGAGACGAAGTTTCACTCTTGTTACCCAGGCTGGAGTGCAATGGCGCGATCTTGGCTCACCGCAACCTCCGCCTCCTGGGTTCAAGCAATTCTCCTGCCTCAGCCTCCCAAGTAGCTGGGATTTTGTATTATTAGTAGAGACAGGGTTTCACCATGTTGGCCAGGCTGGTCTTGAACTCATGACCTCAGATGATCTGCCCACCTCGGCCTCCCAAAGTGCTGTGATTACGGCATGCGCCACCGCGCCTGGCCCTGTTTCTGGTGATTCTATAAGCAGGTTGCCACAGTCAAATATCTCAACTTGACAGAATTTTGAAGCCTGAAAATGCTGGTCTTTTATTTGCTGCTTCTGTGGTTTACCATTCAGCTGTCTAAACATAATGGAGTTTACCTTGAGACCATCTGAAACAATAGTCTTGTGTGGGAAGCCCACACCTTTCATCTGATCATTAAGGCTGAGCTGGCTCATTGTCTAACAGAGAATACTCCTAAATGGTGAAGAGAGGTTGAGGGTACTAAGACAGCCTCTTCAGAACTACCTCTTCTAATTGCTTCTACTTGTTCAACCTTGCCAGGGCCACAGAGAGTACCCCCTGCTTTTTTTTTTTGAGACAGAGTCTCACTCTGTTGCCCAGACTGAAGTGCAGTGGCATGATCTCAGCTCACTGCAACCTCCACCTTCCAGGATCAAGTGATTCTTGCACTCAGCCTCCTGAATAGCAGGGACTATAGGCGCATGCCACCACACCAGGCTAATTTTTTTTTTTTTTTTGAGACGGAGTTTTCGCTGTTGTTGCCCAGACTGGAGTGCAATGGCGCGATCTCGGCTCACCGCAACCTCCGCCTCCTGGGTTCAAGCAATTCTCCTGCCTCAGCC
>NW_016110582.1:0-1851 GCF_001604975.1 Cebus imitator | reverse complement strand
TTTTTTTTGAGACAGTGTCTCCCTCTGTCACCCAGGCTAGAGTGCAGTGGGGCGATCTCTGCTCACTGCAACCTCCACCTCCTGGATTCAAGTGATTCTTCTGCCTCAGTCTCCCGAGTAGCTGGGACTATACAGGCACGTGGCACCATACCAGGCTAATTTCTGTATTTTTAGTAGAGACAGGGTTTCACTATATTGTCCAGGCTGGTCTCCAACTCCTGACTTTGTAATACCCCCACCTCAGCCTCTCAAAGTGCTGGGATTACAGGCGTGAGCCACTGTGCCCTGCCCTAATTTTTATATTTTCAGCAGAGAAGGAGTTTCACTGTATTGGTAAGGCTGGTCTTGAACTCCTGACCTCAGGTGATCCACTTGCCTCTGCCTCCCAAAGTTCTGGAATTAAAGGCATGAGCCACTGTGCCTAACCTACAACAGTTTATTTTAGTTGCTGATGGTATTCCATGGTATGAATATACTGAAGAATAGTTACCCATTGAAAATTATTTGTATTTTTTTCCTGTTTCATTTTTTTTTATTTTTTATTTTTATTTGTTTGTTTGTTTTTAGATGAAGTCTTGCTCTGGTGCCCAGTGCCCTAGAGTGCAGTGGCACTTTCCTGGCTCACTGCAACCTCTGCCTCCTGGGTTCAAATAATTCCCCTGCCCCAGCCTCCCAAGTAGCTGGGATTATAGGTGCACACTACCCAACCCAGCTAATTTTTGTATTTTTAGTAGAGAAGGGGTTTCACCATGTTGGCCAGGCTGGTCTCAAACTCCTAACTTCAAGTGATCCACCTGCCTTGGCCTCCCAAGCTGCTGCAGCTACCATGCCTGGCCTTTCCCAAGTTTTAGAATTCTGAATAGAACTGCTAGAAATGTTTGCATACAGGTTTTTGTGTGAACATAAATTTTTATTTCTTTAAGGTAGATACCCAGCAGTAGGACTGTTGAGTCATGGTAAATATGTATATTTAATTTTTTGGGGGGATGGAGTCTGGCTCTGTCACAAGGCTGGAGTGCAGTGGCATGATCTTGGCTCACTACAACCTCTGTCTTTCGGGTTCAAGAGATTATCCTGCCTCAGGCTCCCAAGTAGCTTCCCAGGCACCCACCACCACACCCAGCTAATTTTTATATGTTTAGTATAGACAGGGTTTCACCACGTTGGCTAGCATGGTCTGTATCTCTTGATCTGTTGATCTGCCACCTAGGCCTCCCAAAGTGCTGGGATTACAGGTGTAAGCCACTGTGCACAGCTGTACATTTAATTTTACAAGGAACCGGCAAACCATTAAGAGTGACTGTACTATGTGTTCTTCTTGTGAAGGTATGAGAGTTCTGTTGGCCCACATCCTTTATTTGGTATTTTTAGCATTTTAAGAAACTGACATTCTGTTCAATGGTGTTGTTGTTGAAACACTAGGGTATTTGTCTAGGAGCTGCTCTTTTTGGCTAGGTAAGTCAATTATGGAGACAACAAGTATTGCCAAGGAAGAAGGCTTTAATTGGGTGTTACTGCTGAGGAGATGGGAGATCAGTCTCAAATCCATCTCTCTGACAGACTAAAATGAGCGGGTTATATTGCTGGGAAGAAATGTAACCATATGCAGAAAAACAGGAATTGGTGAGGGGGTAAGGAAGAGGGGTTGGTCAACAGGAAGCAGGTGGTGGGTTAGGCAATCATGATGGGTAGGGGTCTTTCATTGTCCAAATGCAGTAATCTTGTGAGTTTCAACTTCTTAAAACTATCTGGGAGGCCTGATGGTTGTTTTCCTGAGAAAGGAACTCAGATAAGACAAATGTAACTATCTCCAAGTTTTAAGATTAGGAGGATTCGTTGCTGTGTTTATTC
>NW_016110581.1:0-1851 GCF_001604975.1 Cebus imitator | reverse complement strand
TGGGAGGCCAAGGCAGGATGATTGCTTGAACCCAGTAGTTCAAGACCAGCCTGGGCAACATAGCAAGACCCCATCTCCAAAAAAAAAAAAGATAATAAAAAGGTTTGCCAACCCCATTAAAGAATGTGGCAGGCTAACTGTGACACCCATTGAAGGTTTTTATGCTAGGGAATGATATGGTCCAGATAATGTTTTAAGATTTTTATTTTTATTTTTGTGGCTACTTGGAGGATAAATTGGAAGAAGCAAGACTTGAAGTAGGGAGGTAATAAAGAGGCAATTATCCAAGTGAAACATGACAATTACATGAACCTGGAAGGCAGTGGTTGGGATGGATAAAGGGGAAGCAGAAGATACAGTTTAGAGACACCTAGAGCCCAGGTCATGATTTCTAAATACTATTCTCCAATTAAAGAAACCAGGGCTCCTTTGAGAAATGGCTGATTCCAGGGCTGGGGTAGGAAATAGACAAGATGAACCTGGAACATCTTGTGATGCCAGGAAGTAAGAATGTGCTTAAAAAATGATGGGTCATGTTGAAAGGACCTAGGAGCCAACTTGGAGGACCTCCCAAAGACCAAACTGGAGCAATTTGAACAACCAAATAAGCAATGAAAATAATAAACTAGTTAAGTCCATAACTGAATGAATCAATAAATAGGAGAGAAAGAACAGTGCTTCCTTACAGAAGAATTTTAATTAAAAAATTGGAAAAGAATGACAGGATTTGAAAATCACCATTTGACAAACACGACAGGAATAACTCTTGCAGGCAAGAATCATCAAGGATGGTTTGCATTGGGCAAAAGAATGATGACAAATGGGATATTTGCCATCTCAAAGAATCTCCAGCTGGGCATGGTGGCTCACGCCTGTAATCCCAGCACTTTGGGAGGCCGAGGCGGGTGGATCACGAGGTCAACAGATCGAGACCATCCTGGCCAACATGGTGAAACCCCATCTCTACTAAAAAATATAAAAACTAGCTGGGCATGGTGGTGCGTGCCTGTAATCCCAGCTACTCAGGAGGCTGAGGCAGGAGAGTTGCCCGAACCCAGGAGTCGGAGGTTGCGGTGAGCCGAGATCGCGCCATCGCACTCCGGCCTGGGTAACAAGAGCGAAACTCCGTCTCAAAACAACAACAACAACAACAACAAGAATCTCCCACAAGATACTTATCAAAGACAAAGGGGAAAAGAGTATTACTTTACAGTGAAGAAATCCTACAGATACCATCTTCACCAAGTGACCAAAGGTAACATCACCAGTAATAATAAAAAAAAAACACACTGACTTCAGGTAACTCCTGATATGATGCGCTAAAAAAAGCCAAGTGTGGCACTTCTGAAAAAAAAAAAAAAGCATAATTGCAGTCTAATTGTGGGAAAACATCAGAGAATCCCAAACTGCGGAACATTCTCGAACAACCGGTCAGTACTCTTCAAAAGTATCAAGGTCATGAAAGATGAAGGAAGACTGGGAGTTCGAGATTCTGAACTGGATCTTGAACTAGAAAAGGATACTTCATGGAACAATCGGCAAAATTTGAATATGGTCTGTAGCTTAATATTGCAGCACTTTCCTGATTTTGATCATTGGACTGTGGTTATATAAGATGTTGTCACTTGGGGAGGCTGGGTGAAAGGTTTTTCTGGGAACTCTGTACTATTTTTGGAACTTTTTACTACATCTGAAATTATTTCAAAGTAAAAAGTTAAAAGCTCAAGGGGGGAGAAAAAGATCTAGTTTGGAGACACCAGCAGCAGGACTGCTGGTAAAAAGGTGTGCTGGGAGGAGGGAAAGGGGAATAATTATTCTGCTTTGTTGCATTGTCATCAAGCAAGACAAGAA
>NW_016110580.1:0-1852 GCF_001604975.1 Cebus imitator | reverse complement strand
GTTTCACCATGTTGACCAGGATGGTCTCGATCTCTTGACCTCGTGATCCACCCGCCTCGGCCTCCCAAAGTACGGGGATTACAGGCATGAGCCACCGCGCCCGGCCTTGAGATGGAATTTTGATCTTGTTACCCAGGCTGTAGTGCAATGACGTGATCTCGGCTCACCGGAAGCTCTGCCTCCCCTGTTCAAGCGATTTTCCTGCCTCAGCCTCCCAAGTAACTGGGATTACAGGCATGCACTACCACACCTGGCTAATTTTTGCATTTTTAGTAGAGACAGTGTTTCTCCATGTTGGTCAGGCTGGTCTCGAGTTCCCAACCTCAGGTGACTTGCCTCCCTCAGCCTCCTAAAGTGCTGGGATACAGGCGTGAGCCACTGCGCCTGGCTATGAAACCTGTTTTTTTAATGCTAACTTTGATGAAGAGTGGATGGTGGTGCAACAGTGTGATTGGATCTGATGGTAACATACTAGGTAATAAACTAGGGGAACTTACCAAGGCCTGTTGTTCAGATTCTTCCTGTGTCTTTGCATTTTATTCCTTTCTTGGCATAAGACAAGACCCCTTTGGAGTGGTTCTCATGATGTACTTCATGGAGAGGTCAGCTAGATTTTAGGGTCTGCTTCAGGGAAAAAGGGGGCAAAGGTAAGGTAAAAGTAACCTTTTTTGCTGTTTTCTCAAGTGCCGAGGTGCTGTATTTTGGGATAGTAAGTCCTGAACCTCATCAGAGACCCCCCCTTACTTCCTTTTAGTGCCAGGCAGAGGTGTGAGGGTGTACCCTGCAAAGGCACAGGCTTCTTCAGGTGGCCTCTGCTTACCACCTGATGATCTTCTTTGCATCACCGTCTCTCCAGTTCTCTTGAAGGCAGGAGATCACGGTGGGCATATTCAGTTGCTTTTTCATAAAATAGGCAGGAGTTGGTGTCTTACCACAGTTGTTTTCTCTTTAGAAGGTATGATGTTGAGAGCAATTTTGTCCCCAGGGTAGAATATCTATAGCCAGGAGAGGAAGAAGACTTTACATGGTTGGTTATTTTCAAATTTTTATTATTTTATTTTTTTGAGATAGTTTCACTCTGTCACCCAGGTTGGAGTGTAGTGGCACAATCACAGCTCACAGCCTGGACCCCTGGGCTCAAGCAATCCTCCCACCTCAGCCTTCTGAGTAGCTGGGACTGTAGGGTTATACCACCACACTTGGCTAATTTTTGTGTGAGTGTAGAGACAGGGGTCTCACTATGTTGCCCAGACTGGTCTCAAACTCCTGGGCTTAAATGACCCTCCTGCCTTGGCCTCCGAAAGTGCTAGGATTATAGATGTGAACCACTGTGCCTGGCCAGTTGTTTTTTATTTTTTGTACTTTATTGACTAAGATCCCTAGTTTTTATGTTGTTCAGGTACTTATTTGGATTTATATGATTAGCAGTTTTGTTCTCCTGTGTTTTTGTGTTCAGTTTTCTGAAGCAATATTTGTTGTCACTAGTTTAGTACTTTTTAAGTTTTCTCATATGCAAATGAAGGGTACTGTCCCCATCTTTGTTTTTGTTTTTGTTTTTCGAGACGGAGTTTCGCTTATTACCCAGGCTGGAGCGCAATGGCACGATCTCGGCTCACCGCAACCTCTGCCTCCTGGGTTCAGGCAATTCTCCTGCCTCAGCCTCCTGAGTAGCTGGGATTACAGGCACGCGCCACCATGCCCACCTAATTTTTTGTATTTTTAGTAGAGACGGGGTTTCACCATGTTGACCAAGATGGTCTCGATCTCTTGACCTCGTGATCCACCCGCCTCGGCCTCCCAAAGTGCTGGGATTACAGGCTTGAGCCACCGCGCCCGGCCTGTCCCCATCTTT
>NW_016110579.1:0-1853 GCF_001604975.1 Cebus imitator | reverse complement strand
TAGAGATGGGGTCTTAAAACTGTTGCCCAGGCTAGCCTTGAACACCTGGCCTCAAGTGATCCTTCCCCCACCCCGGCCTCCCAAAGTGCTGGGATTACAAGTGTGTGCCACTGTGCCTAACCCAAGAGCAGGTTCTGTTTGATGAAGTGGGTGATGGTTTATGTGATATAATATAAAGGGAGAGGTGCTGGGAAAATCCCCAATATAAACATAATACCTCGTCTATGCTGTTGTCTATAATTCAATTATCAAAGTATTTTTTCCTTTGGGTGGAGTCATGCCCACTTCTCATGTCCCACCTGAAAAGCTATAAACTTATTAACATGTCAGTACAAATGTGCTTATCAGACAGTATACCTTCCAGAGAGGTGACAAGCCCAAAAGACCCCCATGCCCAGGAAGGGGCCGGAGTTATGGGAGAAGAAATGAGTTAGGGAGCAGAAAGCAGGATCAGGGGCTGGTTAAAAGACAGACCAAAGGAAAACTAAAAGATCCCTCAAAGGCAATTTCTACTAACCTCATACTTCGCAGCCACACGACCTGGCCCAGTCTCAGGACAAATGGACTATCTATGCAAATACACTTATACAATTATATACATAAATTGCGTGTGTGTGTGTGTGTGTGTGTGTGTGTGTGTGTGTGTACTTTTTTCCCAGCACACTGATGTAAAGGGGGAAGTGAAAAATATGACATAAGTAGATAATGCCTAAAAAGTAAGCATAACCAGTGAGCTATGTAGACAGAATTTTCAGGAAGCTAATCATATCTCCCAAAGAAATTGAGATGCCCTCTTGATCTTTATCTGAAAAGAAAGTCTTTCCAGTTATAATAAATTTACAATTTAGAAGAGCTCAAAAGTCCTCCAGCTTCGTTAGTGAAAAGCAACCTGTCTTTAAGTGCCCCAGGTCATGTCCTCTTTTCTCATCTCAAATTACTCTGGGACAATCAGAAAGAAAGTGATCTACATCTGATTACTTTTCTGAAAAAAGAAAAATATCAAAGCTGCCTGCCAGGAGTCTTCTTTTTACAGTGTAGTTCCTCCTAGACACAGAAAATGGGGAGAAAGTTGCTGCCATTTAACAGACATTAATTTTGACCGGCCATGAATGAAACTTCTGCTGCTCCTGAAAAATATATGTAGCTTGCCATGCCCTCAGACATGTGATTGGAGTCAATTCCCCACCTGTCAATGTCTTTTGCCATGGCAAAAATCACTAAAGCATATCACTAAAGCAGCAGTCTATCTTTGCCCCTTCAGTCTGAGCCCCACCTGTAAAGGACCTGAGAGTAAATATTTGAGGCTTTGCCAACAAGATTGTCTCTGTTGCAACTACTTGTAGCACAAAAGTGGCTATAGAAAATATCTATATAAACAGGCATGAATGTATTCCAATGAAACTTTATTTACAAGAGCAGATGGCTCACCATATTTGGTCCACAGCCATAGTTTGCCTACTTCTAGCCTAGACAAACTGTTACCATAGCAATAATAGCTAATGATCATATTGACAAGAACTTATGTCATTGTGATGTAGTGTTCCCATCACCCAGCAAGCTCTGCTCACCTGTGCTTGTTGTCAATATCCTTTATGTTTATGTCTTAGCCTCCTCTTCCAATAAGCCTGAGACTGCTTACCTTAGAAGAATGTTCTAATCACCTACTCATCCTTCTCCTTCATCATGCAAAGAGCACCTAAGAACAAGGCTATGTCTTAGTCACTTTTATATACCCAGAGCCTTGTAGAGAACCTAGACCATAGAATATGCTCAATAAGTGAATGTAAAGTGAACAATTCAAGGAAAAACAATCAATTCAAGAGAATGAGAAGACAAGCCACAAACTATGAGAA
>NW_016110578.1:0-1854 GCF_001604975.1 Cebus imitator | reverse complement strand
AGAGGTTGACAAAAAAGAAAAGAAAGCATAAAGGAAACACTCCTTGATATTGGCCTTGGCAATGATTTTTTTTTTTTTTTTTGATATCACACCAAAAGCTTAGACAACAGAAACAAAAATAAACAAGTTGAGACTACATAGAAACATTCTGCATGGCAAAGAAAACAATCAACAAAATGAAAAAGCAGCCTACAGATTGGTAGAAAATATTTGCAAACCATATGTCTGATGAGGGTTAATACCTTAAATATATAAGGGACTCACATAACTCTGTAGAAAAGAAACCCATCAAATAACACAACTTAAAAATGAGCAAAGGACCTGAATATACATTTTTGTCCAAATAATACATATAAATGGCCAACGGACATGTAAAAAGGTTCTCAACATCATCAGGGAAATGCAAATGAAAACCATAATGAGATATCACCTTACACCTATTAGGAAAGCCGTTATCAATCAGAAAGACAAACGATAGCAAGTGTTGGAGAGGATGTAGAGAACAGAACTCTTGCAAACCATTTGTGGGAATATAAAATTGTGCAGCCATTATGGTATAGAAGTTCCTCAAAACAATAAATACAGAACTATCATATGACCCAGCAATCCCACTTCTGGGTATATATGCAAGATAAATGGAATTAGCGCTTCCTTGAGATATCTGTGCTTTCAATGTTCATTGCAACATTTTACACAATAGCCAAGATATGAAAACAACGTTCAGTGGATAACTGGATAAAGGAATTGTGACACACACACACACACACACACACACACACACACACACAATTGGATATTATTCAGTCTTTTAAAAAGGAGATAATGAAATTTACAACAACATGAATGGAACTGGAGGTCTTTATGTTAAGTGAAATAAGCTGGGCCCAGAGGGACAAACACTGCATGTTCTCATTCATTGGCAAGTGTTGAACAATGAGAACATGTGGACACAGAGAGGGGAGCATCACACACCTGGATCCTTTGCAGGGGACTAGTGGAGGGATAGTGGGAGGGAGTGTGGGGAGGGATAATGTGGGGAGAAATGTCAGATTTAGGTGATGGGGGAATGGAGGCAGCAAACCACCTTGCCATGAATGTACCTATGCAACAATCTTGCATGATCTGCACATGTACCCCAGAATCTAAAGTGCAATTTAAAAAAAAAGAAAAAAAAGAGGAATATATAAGAGGAATAAACTCTTTTTGACTAAGAAAGTTTTATCCCAGCATGTGAATGGTTTAATATCATGAAATTTATTCATTGATTGCATCTTACTAATAGATGTAATGAATGTGATGAGAACCAAAAGTGAAAATCCAAAGGTGTTTGAAAACAATTAAATGCTTATTTTAGGAATAGAAAAAAGCCCTTAAAATATTAGTGACAGAAAGTTGCTATTATAATAAGAAAAAAAGTTCCCTCTCTGAAAGCAACAATTCAGCATCACACTTACAGGTAAAATGGAAGAGTTGTTCCTTAAGCAGCAAGAAAATGAGGATACCCATAATCAGCATAATATTTAACATATATTTATGTATTCTTTCTAAAGCCAGTAAAGAGGCATAATTAATGGAAGGAAGAAGACAAAATTGCCAATTCTTGGAAGATAAATAGTGCTGGGAAAGCTGGCTATCCACTCGCAAAGAATGAAACTGGATGTTTATATTACATTGTACACAAAAATAAACTCGAGATGGATTAAATACTGAATTGTAAGACCTGAAATCAAAAAGTTTCTATAAGTAAATACAAGGGATCAGAGCTATCAGGAAGAGGTTGACAAAAAAGAAAAGAAAGCATAAAGGAAACACTCCTTGATATTGGCCTTGGCAATGATTTTTTTTTTTTTTTTT
>NW_016110577.1:0-1854 GCF_001604975.1 Cebus imitator | reverse complement strand
ACCTTCCCCCTTTTTAAGGTGTCCAGTGTCTGTTACTCCATTCTATAGGTCCAAGTACCCCCATTTTTAGCTCCCACTTGTAAATGAGAACATGTGGTATTTGATTCTCTGTTTCTGAGTTATTTCACTTAGGATATTGACCTGCAGCTCCACGTATCTTACTGCAAAAGATACAGTTGCATTCTTTTTGATAAATGCATAGTATTTCTTGATGTGGGCATACCACATTTTCTTCATCCAATGAACACTTAGGTTCGTTCCATGATTTTGCTATTGTGAATTGTGCTGTAATAAACATGTAACTATAGGTATCTTTTTTGATAATTTCTTTTCCTTTGGGTAGATAATCATTAGTGGAGTTTCTGGGTCAAAGGGTAGATCTATTTTTAGTTATTTGAGAAATCTATATCCTGTTTACTATAGAGGTTGTACAATTTACATTCTCACCAACAGTGTATAAGTGTTCCCTTCTCTCTGCATTCTTGCCAACATCCATCTGTTGTTTTTGTAAGTCAACGTTTTTCTACAAGACCTTCATATTGGCTATAAATAAAAGTGATACCTTGGAAGAGAGTCTATTTCTGGACAGGCATAGAGGGAAATGGGAATGGTCAGGAAACACACCAGGATTATAGGAGAGCTTCGCTATTTTGGTCTGGCTTGAGCCCATAAACGGAGTAGTCTCTTAGTGGAACAAAATCTCCTCCATTGTAATGGTAGATGCCAGAGGCAATAACAGTGAAAGAGCCATTAAAAAAGTCAAAACCAGAGGAATCATTTGACTAGAACCTTCAATGGCTTTGAGTCGCTATGCTAGATAGTTCAATTATGTTGTCTCTGCCGTGAAAAACCGTCTTTTTCTTGTACTTACATTTCTTGAACAGAATCTCACAAAAACATGCCCTGATTACACGGTCCCTGTTAGACACTACACCAGGAAGTGCTTGGGCTTTGATGGTGTCCAGATTATCTGAAGTCTGCAGAAAACTGCAGCAGGCAGAGGCCTTTGGGTGGACCATGTTCCCAAGATTATCACTTTGTAAAATATGGCTCTTGGGAGAGCGAATTCGCATGTAGGGTGTTCTGAGGAACCAGTGTCACGCTGCTATCCTAAGGGTCACTTATGGCAATGCCTGAATTATATGTAATTACAGCAGCCATGGGTCTAGAGCTTAAGCCTCCTGCTTCCATAGAACAAATGCGTTCATAGATTGGAAGGCACCTTTCAGATTTTCTAGGCTGGCTACCTAATCCTGTAATCTTGGCACTTTGGGAGGCCAAGGCAGGCAGATCACTTGAGGTTAGGAGTTCAAGACCAGCCTGGCCAAGATGGTGAAACCCTCCACACACACATACACAAAATACAAAAATTAACTGAGTGTGGTGGTGTGTGCCTGTAGTCCCAGCTACTCGGGAGGTTGAGGTGGGAGAATCCCTTGAACACGGGAGATGGAGGTTACAGTGATCTGAGATCACGCCACTGCACTCCAGACTATGTGACAGAGACCCTGTCTCAAAAAAAACCTCCAAAACAGACTCTTGAGAAGTGAGCATTTTGTAGGGTTTGATTTGGGAGCTGGCTGTTCTGCTTCCTCCTAACATCTCAAAGGACACAGGATGGCCTGAGCTCCTAGTACCCTGGGTTCCCCAGTAAGAATTCCATGGTGGGTGAGAGAAATGCAAATTGTCTCTGCAGAGCAGCAGACCCTGGAGCTTAAAGACTTCTCTCTACTCACAGATTGCTGCATGGGGACGGAGGGGAAATAGAGGGTGAACAGACCTGCTGCTGCTGCACATGCCTCTCTTTCCATTTCCCAGCTGGTGTTTGAAGGCTGTGCGAGGTGTTGGGTTGCA
>NW_016110576.1:0-1854 GCF_001604975.1 Cebus imitator | reverse complement strand
TCCTAAGTTGGGAACCATCTATACCTCTGATATTGGCTTTAACCAGTTATAAACTACTCAAAAGTTAAGATTATTTTCATATCTAGTAGTTATCACCATTAGGAAAGGTATGCACACCCACTTCACCTAGGAACAAACTTAAGAAATATGAAGATTCTATGTAATTAAAGTTTCAAAACTTTCTAAACAACATGCGAGAAGTCTTGGATATATAAAGAGAAATACTTTGTCCTTGTATTAAAAGTAATCAGTAAGATTATATGATTAGATATGGAATGTTAAAAAGCTACAATTATTAAAACCATTTTGGTTCACATCTTGACTAATGAAATAGTCCAGAAAATCCTAAAACAAACTCTATACAGTGGCCTCAAACTAATGGGAAAAGAATAGATTATTCGGTAAATATAAATAACTTGAAAAAAATCCTATTCAAGATCCCTTCCTCACATTATACACAGAAACATCCATTTTGATTAAAATCTTAAAAATTTAAAAAGCTAGAAGAAATTTGGATATAATCTTAGAGATTCCAGGTATGACACTAACAGTAGAAACCATAAAGATATGTAACCATTAAAATTTAAAATTTCTGTACAAAAGTAAACTTTAAAAATTAAAACATAAGAATAGTTCCAATATATGTATAAAAAAGTAAACATTTTTAAGATATAAAAAGTTTATACGACTAAATAAAAAAACACAGATGGAAAAAAGTAAAGGACATTAACAAGAAGTTTCTGAAGTAGCCAAACATATAAAAACGTTTAATTTAAAATAATCAAGTAAAAGTAAAATAAAGTATGCTATTTTTCATTTTAAAATGTGTTAATAGGTAAATTGATAACTAGTGCTTACAAGTGTGATAAAATTCAATTCTTAAATATTGCTGAAGAGAGGGTAATAATTTAAACTTCATTTTTCTTACCTATAAATTAACATAGTAATGTTAACCTTATAAGGCTATTTTTAACAATTTGGAAATAGCAATCCAACAACTTAAAAATATTCAATAATTCTATTTCTAGTATCTCTTAGGAATTATCAAAGATGTCCATGAAGATGGATATGTTTATTTAAAAGATCAAATATTAGAAATCAAAATCAAAATATCAAAAACATAGTCTATTTGAATCAATTATAAGACCAAAATACTATATAACTATTAAGATTTATCTTGAATTTTAAAGAATATGATAAAGCATTAAGTATTAAGTAAAAAGGCAGCATATAAAAGCAGTTACTTAATATCCATAATGTAACTTTTAATAACCATATACTTTCTTCCTGCTACAATAGAAAAAAAATGAAATAAAAAGGAAATCTACCAATGCATAAATAGCTGTCATCACTGGGTGGTGGGATTGTTTTCTATACTTTCTGTATTTCAAAACTTTTAAAGTAAAAAACATTTCACTTTCATGAACAGTAAAAAAAAAAAGTTTTAAAATTTTACTTAATGAAATTCATATTATGCAAATTTACTAGGAGTACATTTTTAGAAAGTAAAAAGCAACTGAGATACTGGCAGTGACTAAATGTCCCTTTGGAATGAAAGAATAAGGGAGTGGCATGCCATATTTGTCTTTAAGAAAATTCAGCTGAAATCAGCATGGTGGTGAGTAGTGGGGATAAAAAATGGGCTTCAGCCGTAGCAAAGCTAGCAGCCTTATGATAGAAAGGCCTCTGTGGCAAAGGAGGGTGAGGCTTCAGCAGTATCCTCATTCCCTAGCTGGTGCCCAGCAGGACAGCTGGGAGGACTTCAAAGTACAACAGAGCCCATCCATCACACAAGCAGTAGGCCGCCCAGCCCCCTTGCCACGAAGACCTTGCACTGGTTAACTCATCCTGCAA
>NW_016110575.1:0-1854 GCF_001604975.1 Cebus imitator | reverse complement strand
CTCACCGCAACCTCCGCCTCCTGGGTTCAGGCAATTCTCCTGCCTCAGCCTCCTGAGTAGCTGGGATTACAGGCACGCACCACCATGCCCAGCTAATTTTTTGTATTTTTTTAGTAGAGACGGTGTTTCACCGTGCTGACCAGGATGGTCTCGATCTCTTGACCTCGTGATCCACCCGCCTCGGCCTCCCAAAGTGCTGGGATTACAGGCTTGAGCCACCGCGCCCGGCGTCCTCTGAATGTTTTATAAAAACAATGATGTGGACCTATCTAGGGATGAGAGAATAGGAGAGAAACATTGGGTCCAGCCTGTGGGTCCCGTGTGTTAGACACAGCAAGGCATCTGGAGTCTGAGGTCTCCATATGGCAGATCAGTTACACCCTGGGGTGGGGGAGAGTGGTAGTGGCAGAAGAGCAGGTTGAGGGTCAGTGCTTGCTGTGTGCCTCGGACCTCCATTTCCCTGCCTTAAGAACAACCAAACCTGTGGAGGTCGGTGTTCAAGAACACATTTGGGCCAGACTGCCTGCCTGGGTTCGATCCTGGCCCTGCCACTTATTTTCGATCCTGGCTCTGCCACTTATTAGCTAAGTAATGTCCAGAAAGTCAGCCCCTCTGCACCTCAGTTTCCTCATCTATAAGATGAGATAACAACCGTACCTACCTTATAGCACTGTAGTAAGAAGAGAAATGGCACTAAAGAAGCATTTTATAAGAGGTATCTTCTACTACCACCACATCTGTTATTCTTATTTCCCATGCCTGCGTTCTCGGAATGCAGCCTGGAATCTCCTTCCTATGCTAGCACAACTTAAATGTTCCTTTGAGTCCATTATCCTCCTTGTTTGAAAATGGGGGACCCTGGCCGGGCATAGTGGCTCATGCCTGTAATCTCAGTACTTTGGGAAGCCGAGGCTGGTGGATCACCTGAGGTTGGGAGTTCAAGACCAGCCTGGCCAACATGGAGAAACCCCATCTCTACTAAAAATACACAATTAGACGGGTGTGGTGGCACATGCCTGTAATCCCAGCTACTCAGGAGGCTGAGGCAGGAGAATGACTTGAACCTGGGAGGTGGAGGTTACAGTGATCCAAAATTAAAACATTGCACTCCAGCCTGGGCAACAAGAGAGAAACTCTGTCTCAAAAAAAAAAGAAAATGGGGGACTCAGGAAATCACTGCCTCTTCCAAGACTCAGCTTAAGGCCCACCATCTGCCAGAAAGTCTTCTCAGATCTTTCCAGCCCTTGGGTGTCACCCTGTTTTTGATACCACTTGTCTGTTCCATTGGCTCTGTTACCACTCACTCCCTAGTGACACCTCTTAGTCTCTTCATGTGTCATTTCCCCAACTAGATGGCAAGTCCCTTGAAAGCCAGGACCCTGGTTTGTACCCCTCTGGGTGCCCCAGCATTGGCATCTAACAGGAATTCAGTGAAGGTTTGGTTGTTTGGTTGGTTGGTTGGTTGGTTGGCTGACTGACCAGGAGCCAAAGCTCTCAGTTCCTGCCCAGGCTCCTTCCTCTCCTAACCCAACTCTGGGATCCTCAGAACAGGGCACTATACAGCATTAGGAGCAGAGTCAGCAGGGAGAAACATTAGTGATACTAGGGTGAGGGGCTCAGTTCCAACCTGAGGACATCTTACAGGTAAGATGCAGACACCCTGCACTTCCACAAACCTCAGACTGAGGAGGCAGCCAGAGAGAGGCATTCTTCCCAGAAAGGGTAAAGGAAGGTAACAAGAAGGTAGCCAAGCACAGTGGCTCATGCCTGTATTCCTGGCACTTTGGTAGGCCGAGGCAGGTGGTTCACTGAGGTCAGGAGTTCGAGACCAGCCTGATCAACATGGTCAAACCC
>NW_016110574.1:0-1854 GCF_001604975.1 Cebus imitator | reverse complement strand
AAAAAAAAAAAAAAAAAAAAAAAAAAAAACACCCTGCCCAAAGTCACAGAGCCAGCAAGAGGCAGAGATGGGATTGGAACCCAAGGCTATCTCTAAGACAGTATTTTATACCAGCTCTGGTTGTGGCAGAATAAAGGGCCTAGGACATGGTGGCTCACACCTATAACCCCAGTACTCTGGGAAGCCAAGGCAGAAGGATCACTTTAGGCCAGGAATTCAAGAATGGCTTGGACAACATAGTGAAACTCCATGTCTACAAAAAAAAAATTTTTTTTAACTAGCTGGGTATAATTGTAGACACCTGTAGTTCCATCAATTCAGGAGGAGTGCTTGAGCCCAGAGCTCAAGGCTGCAGTGAGCTATGATCACACCACTGAACTCCAGCATGGATAACAGAGCAAAACTCTGGTATCTTATTAAAAAAAAGAAAGGAAAAAAGTGGGGGGAAAAAAGCCCAAGAAAGCTTCTTCAGCGTAAACTGAACAAACCAGGCATGCTCCTCCTGGTTTCCGCCCTTCTAGCCAGCCCATGTAACAGCAAGCAAAATTCTCCCCACACTGTATTTATGGAAAATTACAGACTCCTAACATGGCTAATTTGCTAACATGCTGGGGGCTTGAGGGAGGGAGACAAGCATGCTGAGGGCTTTGTTCTCCCAGGCCTTTACCAAATCAGCGGTTAGCAGGGAAATTATACATTCCTGGCTCCTCACTGATCATCTTCTATAGATGGCCATTAACTCTGAGTATGGGGCTATGCGTGCAGTTGTCCTTCAGAGCAGATACACTTACTGCCATTGGGCTAATTAAAACTTTCAGGATAATCTGCAGCTTATCCGATATTTATAGCTCTACAGTACTTATTAAAGCTAA
Organism: Cebus imitator; assembly: GCF_001604975.1. NCBI lineage: Eukaryota > Metazoa > Chordata > Mammalia > Primates > Cebidae > Cebus > Cebus imitator. The sequence continues at coordinate 982 of NW_016110574.1, read as the reverse complement.
CAGAGAACCAGTGCAAGCCAGCAATTAGGAAGCAGAGGGAACAACTGGGTAAAGCCACAGCTGGGCAACAGCAAAAGAATAGCTGGAGAAATTCAGATTGATCCCCATGGTCTCTGATCTAACTTGACTTCTGAATGAAGAATGTGGTGACTCTTTAAAGGGCCAAAGGTAGAATGATAGGGCAAGGCCAGCCATTTGATAAATCCCAGTAGGAGAGGAAGTGGAAGTCAAGAGTGAAGTCACAAATATGGTCTGCAGAGCCCTGACACAGGTTATCCATGTGGTTTTCTGGGGACCCTAGGAGGCAAAGAGCAGAAGCAGCTCACTGGATGGCAGAGAGAGGTTCTGGCCTCCATCTCTCATAAGAATATTAGCTATCAGTCAGGTATGGGGGCTCACGCCTGTAAGCCCTGCACTTTGGGAAGCTGAGGTGGGCAGATCACAAGGTTAAGACATCAAGACCATCCTGGCTAACATGGTGAAACTCCATCTCTACTAAAACACAAAAAAAATTAGCCAGTCACAGTGGTGCTCGCCTGTAGTCCCAGCCACTCGGGAGGCTGAGTCAAGGGAATCGCTAGAACACCCGGGAGGCAGAGCTTGCAGTGAGCAGAGATCACCACTGTACTTCCAGCCTGGTGAAAGGGCGAGACCCCATCTCAAAAAAAAAAAAAAGAAAGAAAGAATATTAGCTCTCAGGCCAGGCACAGCAGCTCACACCTGTAATCCCAGCACTCTGGGAGACTGAAACAGGCAGATCACTTGAGGTCAGGAGTTTGAGACCAGCCTGGCCAACATGGTAAAACCCCATCTCTACCAAAAAGACAAAAGTTAGCCACGTGTGCTGGCACATACCTGTAGTCCCAACTACTCGGGAGGCTGAGACACAAGAACCACCTGAAGTCGGGAAGTGGAGGTTGCAATGAGCCAAGATGGTGCCACTGCACTCCAGCCTGGGTGACAGAGCAAGACAGTCTCAAAA
>NW_016110573.1:0-1854 GCF_001604975.1 Cebus imitator | reverse complement strand
TTGCAGGATGAGTTAACCAGTGCAAGGTCTTCGTGGCAAGGGGGCTGGGCGGCCTACTGCTTGTGTGATGGATGGGCTCTGTTGTACTTTGAAGTCCTCCCAGCTGTCCTGCTGGGCACCAGCTAGGGAATGAGGATACTGCTGAAGCCTCACCCTCCTTTGCCACAGAGGCCTTTCTATCATAAGGCTGCTAGCTTTGCTACGGCTGAAGCCCATTTTTTATCCCCACTACTCACCACCATGCTGATTTCAGCTGAATTTTCTTAAAGACAAATATGGCATGCCACTCCCTTATTCTTTCATTCCAAAGGGACATTTAGTCACTGCCAGTCTCTCAGTTGCTTTTTACTTTCTAAAAATGTACTCCTAGTAAATTTGCATAATATGAATTTCATTAAGTAAAATTTTAAAACTTTTTTTTTTTACTGTTCATGAAAGTGAAATGTTTTTTACTTTAAAAGTTTTGAAATACAGAAAGTATAGAAAACAATCCCACCACCCAGTGATGACAGCTATTTATGCATTGGTAGATTTCCTTTTTATTTCATTTTTTTTCTATTGTAGCAGGAAGAAAGTATATGGTTATTAAAAGTTACATTATGGATATTAAGTAACTGCTTTTATATGCTGCCTTTTTACTTAATACTTAATGCTTTATCATATTCTTTAAAATTCAAGATAAATCTTAATAGTTATATAGTATTTTGGTCTTATAATTGATTCAAATAGACTATGTTTTTGATATTTTGATTTTGATTTCTAATATTTGATCTTTTAAATAAACATATCCGTCTTCATGGACATCTTTGATAATTCCTAAGAGATACTAGAAATAGAATTATTGAATATTTTTAAGTTGTTGGATTGCTATTTCCAAATTGTTAAAAATAGCCTTATAAGGTTAACATTACTATGTTAATTTATAGGTAAGAAAAATGAAGTTTAAATTATTACCCTCTCTTCAGCAATATTTAAGAATTGAATTTTATCACACTTGTAAGCACTAGTTATCAATTTACCTATTAACACATTTTAAAATGAAAAATAGCATACTTTATTTTACTTTTACTTGATTATTTTAAATTAAACGTTTTTATATGTTTGGCTACTTCAGAAACTTCTTGTTAATGTCCTTTACTTTTTTCCATCTGTGTTTTTTTATTTAGTCGTATAAACTTTTTATATCTTAAAAATGTTTACTTTTTTATACATATATTGGAACTATTCTTATGTTTTAATTTTTAAAGTTTACTTTTGTACAGAAATTTTAAATTTTAATGGTTACATATCTTTATGGTTTCTACTGTTAGTGTCATACCTGGAATCTCTAAGATTATATCCAAATTTCTTCTAGCTTTTTAAATTTTTAAGATTTTAATCAAAATGGATGTTTCTGTGTATAATGTGAGGAAGGGATCTTGAATAGGATTTTTTTCAAGTTATTTATATTTACCGAATAATCTATTCTTTTCCCATTAGTTTGAGGCCACTGTATAGAGTTTGTTTTAGGATTTTCTGGACTATTTCATTAGTCAAGATGTGAACCAAAATGGTTTTAATAATTGTAGCTTTTTAACATTCCATATCTAATCATATAATCTTACTGATTACTTTTAATACAAGGACAAAGTATTTCTCTTTATATATCCAAGACTTCTCGCATGTTGTTTAGAAAGTTTTGAAACTTTAATTACATAGAATCTTCATATTTCTTAAGTTTGTTCCTAGGTGAAGTGGGTGTGCATACCTTTCCTAATGGTGATAACTACTAGATATGAAAATAATCTTAACTTTTGAGTAGTTTATAACTGGTTAAAGCCAATATCAGAGGTATAGATGGTTCCCAACTTAGGA
>NW_016110572.1:0-1855 GCF_001604975.1 Cebus imitator | reverse complement strand
TATGTAGATCTACTCCCCCCCCCCCTTTTTTTTTTTTTGCTTGGAGCTACTCTTTGTGTATGTAAAAGGCATTGAATAAAAACAGCATGGCTAGGCTGGGCGCCGTGGTTCATGCCTGCAATCTCAGCAGTTTGAGAGGCCAAGGCAAGCGAATCACCTGAGATCAGGAGTTCAAGACCAGCTGACCAACACGGTGAAATCCTGTCTCCACAAAAATTAGCTGGGCGTGGTGGTGGTTGCCTATAATCCCAGCTACTCGGGAGGCTGAGGTAGGAGAATTACTTGAGACTGGGAGGCGGAGGTTGCAGTAATCCTAGATTGTGCCACTGCATTCTAGCCTGGGCAACAGCATGAGATTCTGTGTCAAAAAACAAAACAAAACAAAAAACAAAAAAAAAGCCTGCCTGAATTCCTGAGTTCCTGGATTTCTAGAGGTGGTGTTGCATGTAGACAGTTGAGCAGAGTTTTCTCTAGTTTTTCGTATCAGAGAATTTGTGATAGGGGAAGACAGGAAATCCATATTCATTATTCCCAAGGAAATTGGGTAAAGAGAATGAGAAAGAAGGAAAAAAAGTCCCAGTTCAGTAGAGGTATCTGTCCAAAGGAGATATATGTAAAACATTAATCCTTCCATAAAAGGTAAAATTTGGATTCATGGTCAACATGAAAGGTTTAGTATGAAATAACTACAGGAATGGAGATGTATGGCTAAGGAAAAAAGTAAATCTAAAACTTTTCCTTTCTGGAGGAGGCATGCAAGGAGGCATGACTTGAGAGAATTTGCCATGTGTTAATGTTACATTTCTGGGGCTGCCTACCTTTCATCGCTTCATTACTTTGCAGAGACCCATTTTTGAGGTCTACAAACACTGAATGAATACCTATGATTTTTTAAAAGCCTGCTATTATTCTAGAGACTTTTTGCAGCTCATTTCTTCTTCCTAAGAATGCTTGTTGTCCTCTTTTTCTTTTTTTGAGACAGGGTCTTGCTCTGTTGCCCAGGCTGAAGTGAACTGGCACAGTCTTGCCTCACTGTAAACTCCACCTCCTGGGTTCAAGTGTTTCTTCTGCCTCAGCCTCCCGAGTAGCTGGGATTACAGGTGTGTACCACCACACCTGGCTAATTTTTATATTTTTAGTAGAGACAGGATTTTGCCATGTTGGGTGGGCTGGTCTCGAACTCCTGGCCTCAAGTGATCCGCCCGCTTTGGCCTCCCAAAGTGCTTGGGTTACAGACAGGAGACACCGCGCTCGGCCTGTTCTCCATTTTTATAGAGGAAGAAGTAGGTGATAGACAAAGAGAATTGGAGATTATCACAGTTAAGTAACTTAACCAAGACCACATAGGACAGCTGAGATGGAACGTTGTTGAAATAAGACAACACACTTGGCATATTTTAAAATAGGACCTTTGCCACTTGTTAAATATGCCACTAATGAAGAAGGGAGAGGATCATCCACTAGTCAGAAGCTGGGTGACTGTTCCACCTCAGTTTACTTTATTTTTTAGAGACAGGTGTCCCTCTGTCATCCAGGCTGGAACGTAGTGATAGGATCATAGCTTATGTAGCCCCAAACTCTTGGGCTCAAGCTGTCCTTCCGCCGCAGCTTCCTAAGTAGCAGGTACCACAAGTGCAAGCCACTATGACTGGCTAATTAAAAAAAATATATATATAGATTTTAGAGACAGGATCTTGCTCTGTTGACCAGGCTGGTCTCAAATTCTGGTCCCAAGCCATCCTCCTGCCTCAGTCAATCCCTCAGTAGCTGGAACTTCATGCCTGAGCCGTCATACCTGGCAAGTTTTTTTTTTATACTTTTTTTCATAGAAGTTGAACTAATTTACATTCCCATC
>NW_016110571.1:0-1856 GCF_001604975.1 Cebus imitator | reverse complement strand
TTTTGAGATGGAGTCTTGCTCTGTCACCCAGGCTGAAGTTCAGTGACACAATCTCAGCTCACCACAACCTCTGCCTCCTGGGTTCTCCAGTCTCAGCCTCCTGAGTAGCTGGGATTACAGGCATGTGCTACCATGCCCAGCTAATTTCTTAGTAGAGACAGGGTTTCACCATGTTGACCAGGCTTGTCTCGAACTTCTGATCTCAGGCAATCCACCTGCCTTGGCCTCCCAGAGTGCTGGGATTACAGGCATGAGCCACTGAACCCAGCCAGGAGAGGAGATCTTAATACCAGTGGCATGGACTTAGCTTCTGATTTGCCTTAAACATTTGAGTTAGAAGCGGTGATTGAAATTTCCACATGGATTGTTGTTCTTTTGTTGTGACCCTGATCCATGACCACACAGTGAGGCTCAGGGTTGTATACGGACTGTGAAAGCCGTGTGGGGGAGACTAGCTCCACCCTGAGCTAAATCCACATTGGAGGACAGAAACCTGTTTGTTTCAAGCTTTACATATCTTATCTTCACTAATCCTCATGACAGCTATATGATGCAACTGCTATTTTATCCCATTGACAGCCAAGGAAGCTGATACTTAGATGGTTGCACAGTTGACCACATGCTGACAGCCAGTATCCCATATCCAATATCCAAAGCCAGCCTCACCTGTGTTCTGAGCCCTTTCCCCTTCCCTTGCTTTCTTTTCTTTTTTTAAAATTTTTCCTTCTCATCTCTTCTCCTCGCCCCTCTTTTTTCTTTTTCTCAGATGGGGTCTCACTCTGTCACCCAGGCTGCAGTTCAGTAGCGAGGTCTCAGCTCACTGCAACCTCTGTCTTCTGGGTTCCAGTGATTCTCCTGCATCAGCCTTCTGGAGTACCTGGGATTACAGGCATGTGCCACCATACCTGGCTAATTTTTGTAATTTTAGTAGAGAATGGAGTTTCACCACGTTTACCAGGCTGATCTCGAACTCATGACCTCAAGTGATCCACCTGTCTCGGCCTCTCAAAGTGCTGGGATTACAAGCGTGAGCCACCACTTTCCTCACTTTCTAAAAAACCTTTCAGTTTGATCTCAGTTTCTTTGTTCATTCAGTTTGGGGGTTTGGGGGCCCGATGCCAAGTCTTTTCCTCATGCCCAGTGGTTTTAGTAGAAAAGGTGAGTGATGGAATGCCAGTTGTATGTGTGGCTTTGCTGACTGACTTGTTTGACCTCACGCAGCACAAGATCCCTGTCTCAGACCTTCCTAAGTCGAGAAAAGAAATCAAAATGTGGTTTGTCTCACAGAGAATTTTGAAGATTGGCAAGTCAAGGCTGCTGTAAAACCCCTTTAGAAGCTGAGCACAGGGGTTCACATCTAGAATCCCAGCACTTTGGGAGGCTGAGGCAGGAGGATCACTTGAGCCCAGCTATTCAAGACCAGCCTGGGAAATACAGTGAGACTCCTTTTCTACAGAAAATTTAAAAAATAAAAAATTAGTCAGGCATGGTAGCATGCTCTGTAATCCCAGCTACTTTGGAGACTAAGGTGGGAAGATTGCATGAACAACCATGAGACTGCAGTGAGCTATGATCATGCCGCTGCACTCCAGCCTGGGCAACACAGCAAGACCCCATCTCTTAAAAAATAAAACCCACAAAACCCCACTTAAGAATCGACAAGATGGGAGGCCGAGTCAGACAGATCACGAGGTCAAGAGATCGAGACCATCCTGGCCAACATGGTGAAACTCCGTCTCTACTAAAAATACAAAAAAAACTAGCTGGGCGTGGTGGCATGTGCCTGTAGTCCCAGCTACTCAGGAGGCTGAGGCAGGAGAATTGCTTGAACCCGGGAGGCGGAGGTTGCAGTGAGC
>NW_016110570.1:0-1857 GCF_001604975.1 Cebus imitator | reverse complement strand
GTGCGAGCTAGGCTCACCGCGACATCCACCACCTGGGTTCAGGCAATTCTCCTGCCTTAGCCTCCTGAATAGCTGGGATTACAGGCACATGCCACCATGCTCAGCTAATTTTTTGTATTTTAGATAGAGACGATGTTTCACCATGTTGACCAGGATGGTCTCTATCTCTTGACCTCGTGATCCACCCGACTCGGCCTCCCAAGGTGCTGGGATTACAGGCGTGAGCCACCACACCCAGCCCCACATTTCTTATTTCAATTCTTTAGGTCCGTGAATCAATTAGAAATGATTTGCCTTCATGAGTATTGGGAGGCCCGTTTTTAATGTTACTTTCCAGATAGACTTGAACCCTAATCTGTCTACAGTTTCTTATTTCTTCTGAAAAAAAAAAAAAAAACATAAAAGGGCTCCGTTATTTCTTTCACAAGGATCTGTGGACAGGCCTCTGTCTCATCCTCAATGGTCAGCTGAGGCATCTGGTAAAACCTCTCCTTCTGGTAAGGGAGCAAGAGTATTTAAAGAGTCTAAAACCATGCAGGAAGTGGGGAGAGGATTTTTTTTTATCCTCCTCATAGAGTACACAAGTCAGACTAAGCCTGTGTTGGTTATCTGGTCTTTAGCAGATCCAGAATCTGGTACAGCTGCCATGATGAACAACAGCTCAAGAGGCTCTTTCCCTACCAGGGTGATGGATGAAGGCTAGGTAATCGTACGCATTTTGAATAGTTATTTTGAGAACATTTAACTTTTCCTACAACTCTCTCTTTGCGTCATCTCCTATTTGTGTGTTCTATCTGTACTGTCTCATTTATTTTTCTAAAAAAGCAAACTGTTCTCCAAGAGCCTGAAGTCCCATCAGTTTCCAGCATTACATCTTCCGCTGAACATCCAGTAGCAGTAAGTCCTTTGAAGTGTGGACTGAACTGGGCTATAAATTTCCTGGTGATATTGATCTTACTTTTGTCCTTGATTTGGGAGTGGTGCTGAAATCTGACTGATTTGTTGGCCTTTTCTCCTTTCTCCTGTTTGGATAGACATTTAACCTGTGTAGAGCATTTGCTGTAACTGTAATTAACTTAAACGAAAGTGAAAGTCCCCACTTTTCTGTATTCCAGTGTTCAATGCTCTTATGCAAAGTAAATTCATTGTAAATTGTATAATTCATTATTATACATTATTATAAATTGTTTAATTCATTATTATGTCTTTAATTGGACATGTGCTATTTAAGAATATCTGCAACTGTATTCCAGGCAAAACCTTTCTTGAATGATCTGAAATTACAGATTGATAACAGAAAAATGTTTGTTGGAAGCACAGTACCCAATAGTGGAAGTCTGTAATTACCCATTGAACCAGTTCTCAGCAGTGTCCCTAAGCAGAATTCACATAAGTGTATTCTCTTGTAACTTGTTTAGCTGTTAAAGCTGATAAGTCCTCTGATCATACCTCACCATGCTTCTCTATATTGAAATCAAAATACGTTTATTTTAATGATTGAGAGTTTCCAAGCCACTTTCCCTTAGGAAATTCTTAGTCAGGGTCTCATAATAGACTGTATTACTAGTGAATGAAGGTAAATAGAGTGTGCCTGTGTAATTTGTGTATATGACATTGTTTCTCTTGGAACCTACTTTGGAGTTCCAGCACATGACTCGAGGAATACACATCTCTTGAGAGGTCTTTTTATCCAAGGGCAACTTGGGTAAGACCCAAGACCCCTTTGAAGTAGAAGACTTCAAAGACAGTAGAGATTACTTTTTTAGAGAGGAGAAGTAGAGGTGGAAAGAACATGGCCTTGGAGTCAAACCTGGCACTGAATTCCAGCCCAGCTTCTTACATGCTGTGTGACTGTCA
>NW_016110569.1:0-1858 GCF_001604975.1 Cebus imitator | reverse complement strand
TTTTTTTGAGACAGAGTCTCACTCTGTCACCCAGGCTGCAGTGCAGTGGCACGATCTCGGCTCACTGCAACCTCTGCCTCCTAGGTTCAAGCAATTCTCCTGCCTCAGCCTCCAGAGTAGCTGAGATTACAGGCATGCACCACCACGTGTGGCTAATTTTTTTTTTGTATTTTAGTAGAGACGGGGTTTCACCATATTTGGCCAGGCTGATCTCGAACTCCTGACCTTGTGATCCACCCGCCTCAGCTCCCAAAGTGCTGGGATGACAGGTGTGAGTCACTGCACCCAGCCTACACATTTTTTATGATAATTTTTTTTCCTTTTTGTGGGGAATGGGTTCTCACTATATTGCCCAGGCAGGTCTCAAAGTCCTGGGGTCAAGCTGTCCTCCCATCTCTGCCCCCCTAAGAGCTGGGATTACAGGCGTGAGTCACCACGCCTGGCCCATTTTTTGTTTTTTTGTGTTTTTTTAATGCACGGAAAAAAGACATGGGAAATAAGCCAAAAAGGTTTACCACTTCTTTTCCTGGTCCCCAAAACAAAATATAAAAACTAGAGAAGCTACATAAAACAATACAGTGTTCAAAAGTCATCCAGGCCGGGCGCGGGGGCTCACACCTGTAATCTCAGCACTTTGGCAGGCCACGGGGGGCAGATCACCTGAGGTCAGGAGTTTGAGACCAGTCTGGCCAACACAGTGAAACCCCATTTCCACTAAAAATAGAACAATTCGCTGGACATGATGGCAGGCACCTGTGATCCTAGGCACTCAGAAGGCCGAGGCAAGAGAATCACTTGAACCTGGGAGGCGGAGGTTGCGGTGAGCTGAGATCACGCCACTGCACTCCAGCCTGGGCAAGAAGAGCAAAACTTCATCTCAAAAAAAAAAGTAATCCTTATTTTCATTTTCACCTCTTTTTTCTTTGCAATTAAAAAAAATGACTATCTCCAACCATGCATGGTAGGTCATGCTTGTCAGCCCAGCACTTTGGAAGGCCAAGGCAGGTGGATCACTTGAGGTCAGGAGTTCAAGACCAGCCTGGCCAACATGGAGAAAGCTTCTCTCTATAAAAATATAAAAATTAGGGGCCGGGCGCAGTGGCTCACGCCTGTAATCCCAGCACTTTGGGAGGCCAAGGGGGACGGATCACGAGGTCAAGAGATGGAGACCATCCTGGCCAACACGGTGAAACCCCATCCATACTAAATATACAAAAATTAGCTGGGCGTGGTGGCGTGCACCTGTAGTCCCAGCTACTCGGGAGCCTGAGGCAGGAGAATTGCTTCAACCTGGGAGGCGGAGGTTGCAGTGAGCCGAGATCGTGACATGCACTCCAGCCTGGCAACAGGGTAAGACTCTGTCTCCAAAAAAAAAAAAAAATTAGCCGGGCGTGGTGGTGTGCACCTGTAATCCCAGCTACTCCAGAGACTGAGGCAGGAGAATTGCTTGAACTCAGGAGACGGAGGTTGCAGTGAGCTGAGATCACACCCTTGCACTCCTGCCTGGGCAACAAGAGGGAAACTCCGTCTCCAACCGAACATACTTAATGTGTTTTTATAGAACTTTGTAAACAAAAGGAGACTCACGTTTTAGAAGTCTGTCCTTTTTTATATCTTGAAAGAAAATTTATGTATGGCACTATAAAATAAACAAATCCTATCATTTTTCTCAGGAATCTGGTTGGGAATTATAGGGAGTGAGATTTTTTGGAGGGGTGACGGGAATGTTTGTTTCATAAATAATTAGACATTTTCTATAGATACTTGACATTCTGCAAAAGCAGCAAGCAAACTGAAGGGCAACTCCTATGAGAAATATTATAATGTTTATGTAATAAAGACATGTAACTGTCTTAAA
>NW_016110568.1:0-1858 GCF_001604975.1 Cebus imitator | reverse complement strand
TTTTTTTAATTTGAGATGGAGTGTTGCTCTGTCGCTCAGGCTGGTGTACAGTGGCACAATCTCGGCTAACTGCAAACTCTGCCTCCTGGAGTTCAAGTGATTTTCCTGCCTCAGCCTCCCAAGTAGCTGGGACTGCAGGTGTGTGTCACCATGCCTGGCTAAGTTTGTATTTTTAGTAGAGATGAAGAGGTGGCTGGGTGCGGTGGCTCGTGCCTGTAATCCCAGCACTTTGGAAGGTTCAGGCGGTTGGATCACGAGGTCAGGCGTTTAAGAGCAGCCTGGCCAAGATGGTGAAACAATGTATCTACTAAAAATACAAAAATTAGCTGGATATGGTTGCCGGCGCCTGTAATCCCAGCTACATGGGAGGCTGAGGCAGAGAATTACTTGAACCCAGGAGACAGCGGTTGAAGAGAGCCAAGATCAGGCCACTGCACTTCAGCCTGGGTGACAGAGGGAGACTTTGTCTTGGAAAAAAAAAAAAAAGGAAAAATAGAGATGAGGTTTTGCCGTGTTGGGCAGGCTGATCTGGAACTCCTGACCTCAGGTTTCCCAAAGTGTTGTGAGTACAGGTGTCAGCCACCATGCTGGGCCATTTTTGTTGTTGTTGTTGCAATGGAGTTTTGCTCTTGTTAACCCAGGCTGGAGTATAATGGTATGGTCTCTGCTCACTGCAACTTCTGCCTCCCAGGTTCAAGTGATTCTCCTGCCTCAACTTCCCAAGTAGTTGGGATTATAGGCACCTGCCACCACGCTTGGTTAATTTTTTATTTTTATTATTATTATGTTATTTTTTTGAGACTGAGTCTTGCTGTTGCTCGGCTTTATTTTTATTTTTTAAGACGAAGTCTCACTCTGTCACCCAGGCTGGAGTGCAATGGCTCGATCTCGGCTCACTGCAACCTCTGCCTACTGGGTTCAAGCAGTTCTCCTGCTTCAGCCTCCCAAGTAGTTGGGACTACATTTGCGTGGACAATGATGCCCAGCTAATTTTTTGTATTTTAGTAGAGACAGAATTTCACCATGTTGGCCAGGATAGCCTTGATCTCCTGACCTTGAGATCTGCCCGTCTTGGCCCCCTAAAGCATTGGGATTACAGGTGTGAGCCACTGGCCTGGCCAATTTTGTTGTATTTTTAGTAGAGACAGGGTTTCACCCTGTTAGCCAGGCTGGTCTCAAACTCCTGACCTCAGGTGATTTGCCCATTTTAGCCTCCCAAAATGCTGGGATTACAGGCGTTAGCCACCGTGCTTGGCTCCTTTTCTATTTTTTAAATTTTTGGTTTTTTTCTTATTTTCCCTCAGATTCCCTGCAGAAAGATATTCCAGGGTCTCTCAAACTTGGTACTGATGACAATTTGGATTGGAAAATTCTTTGCTCCAGGGCGACCTGGTGCATTCTTTTTTTTTTGGCCGGCCTTTACCTAGCAACCTGGTGCATTCTTGAATGTTAAATAGCATCTCTGGTCTCTTCATTAGTTGCCAGTAATATCTCCTCAGTTGTTATAGTCATGTCCCCTGGGGCACAAAATCACCCCTGGTTGGGAATTGCTGATCTAGGCTTAGGAATTCCATATAGCTGGGGGTGGTGGCTCATGTTTATAATCCCAACAATTTGGGAGGTTGAAGTGGGCAGATCACTTGAGGTCAGGAGTTTGTGACCAGCCTAACTAGCGTGGTGAAATCCTGTCTCTACAAAAAATACAAAAATTATCTGGGTGTGGTGGCTCATGCCTGTAATCCCAGCTACTTGGGAGGCTGAGGCACTAGATGGCTTGATCCTGGGAGGTGGAGGTTGCAGTGAGCTGAGATCATATCATTGCACTCCAGCCTGGGTGACAGAGCGAGATTGTATCAAA
>NW_016110567.1:0-1859 GCF_001604975.1 Cebus imitator | reverse complement strand
TTCTTTTTTTTGAGCTGGAGTCTTTCTCTGTTACCCAGGCTAGAGTGCAGTGGTGTGATCTCAGCTCACTGCAGCCTCTGCCTCCTGGGTTCAGGTGATTCTCCTGCCTCAGCTTCCTGAGCAGCTGGCACTACAGGTGTGCACCAACACTCCCGGCTAATTTTTTGTATTTTTAGTAGAGACAGGGTTTCACCATGTTGGCCAGGCTAGTCTCAAACTCCTGACCTCAGGTCATCTGCCCGTCTCTGCCTTCCAAAGTGCTGGGATTAGAGGCGTGAGCTACTGTGCCCTGCCTAAAATTCTACTTTCCACTGTAGTAATGTAGTATATAAATGTAGAGAAAAACAATCATGAGAAGGATTACCTAGCCTGGTGACTTAATTAGTGCAAAGATGACACAGAAAGACAGTCTTTCATAAAAATACTGAAAATTTGTGTTTCTTAGTTCACATTGGTTTTACATTTGTTTATAATTTTGTAACTTGTAGAGAATGTAATTTTTAGTATAGAAAATGGAAGGTTTTGAAAATTACTGTTTTTGTAATGTTTATATAGGTAAAACATTATTTTAGATGTTAGTAATGCAAATAATAGCTAGTAATAGCTAACCCTAATTGAATGGTGGTTAATTTTTTTGTTTTTGAGATGGAGTTTTACTCCTGTTGCCCAGGGTGGATTGCAATGGCATGATCTTGGCTCACCACAACCTCCGCTTCCTGGGTTCAAGTGATTCTCCTGCCCCAGCCTCCCAAGTAGCTGGGATTACAGGCATGCTCCACCACGCCCAGCTAATTTTGTATTTTTAGTGGAGATGAGGTTTCTCCACGTTGGTCACGCTGGTCTTGAACTCCTGACCTCAGGTGATCCGCCCACTTTGGCCTCCCAAAGTGCTGGGATTACAGGCATGAACCACTGTACCTGGCTGAATGGTAGTTAATTTTTTTATGAGCTGCATGGGTATTAACTCATTTAATCCTCACAGGAACTCTGTAGGTAAGACTGGTTTTGGTCTTCGTTGTACAGACAGAGAAATGTGCCCAAGGTCATCTAGCCAAGTGACAGAGCCTGGTCCATGACCTCAGGCAGCTTGGTTGGAGTGTGTGTGCTCAGAGCAAATTTGAGAAAAGACAGTTTGTGGTCCAAGAAAAGTAATTCTGTTGGGCAGTAAACAGTCAGTTACAGAAATGGTCTTTTGTTACCTGGTTCAGACTTATGTAACTTAGGCTTATTCAGAGTCTTTTTTTTTTTTTTTTTTAAATAAACTTTATTTTTAGTTAGAAAACATGCTAGTGAAGCCGTGACCTAGTCTGAACTATTTGTGAACTCACTGTTTTCTCATCAGATTGGTTTTCATTTGATAAGTTTATGGTCTCAGGCAAGTCCTTTCACCACTCTAGGTTTTGATTTTCTTCTCTCTAAAAACTGAATTTGCTAGTTTTATAAACCTTTTCACTGACTTTTATATGGTTTGTGAATACCATGTTCTGGGATCTTAAATAGCTTATTGCTTTAGTTAATATCTTCTAGAAATTACTAGTGTAATATTCATTGTTAGAAATTTGGAGAAAAGAGAACACTATAAACAAAGAAAAATCCTTTCTCTGTTTCCGAAATGAAGTAAAATGACTGTTACCATGGTGTCTTCTTTACAGGCTTTTATCTAAGTATTTTTACTTAGTTTAGAATAGTCAAAATTTTAATTTTAAAGGGTTGTCAGTTTGATATTTCGTCTTTAATTAGAACAAAACTCCAATTAACTATAACTGAACTAATGAGACCTAAATATCTGCAGTATTTGGAGAAGGACACAGATACCTTCAATTAAGCAACGATTCTTTTTTTTTTTTTTTTTTTTTTTT
>NW_016110566.1:0-1859 GCF_001604975.1 Cebus imitator | reverse complement strand
TCACTGTAACCTCTGCCTCCCAGGTTTAAGCAATTCTCCTGCCTCAGCCTCCTGAGTAGCTGGGATTATAGGTGCCCGCCACCATGCCCGGCTAATTTTTGTGTTATTTATTTATTTATTTGAGATGGAGTTTCACTCTTGTTGCCCAGGCTGGGGTGCAATGGTGTGATTTTGGCTCACTTGCAACCTCCACCTCCCGGGTTAAAGCAATTCTCCTGCCTCAGCCCCCCAAGTCGCTGGGATTACAGGTTTGTGCCACCAACCTCTCTAAGTCTTTGTATTTAGTAGAGACAGGGTTTCATCATGTTGGCCAGGCTGGTCTCGAACTCCTGACCTCATGATCCGCCCATCTCAGCCTTCTAAAGTGCTGGGATTATAGGCGTGAGCCACTGCACCCGACTGATATTTTATCTATCTATCTATCTATCTATCTATCTATCTATCTATCTATGACAGAGTCTTGCTCTGTCACCCAGGCTGGAGTGCAATGGTGTGATCTCTGCTCACTGCAACCTCCACCTCCTGGATTCAAACCATTCTCCTGCCTCAGCCTGTGGAATAGCTGGGATTATAGGTACTCGCCACCACACCCAGCTAATTTTTGTATTTTGAGACGAGGTTTCACCATGTTGGCCAGGCTGGTCTTGAACACCTGACCTCAGGTGATCCACCCGCCTCAGCCTCCCAAAGTGATGGGATTACAGGTGTGAGCCATAGCACCCTGCTGAAAGCCTTGATTCTTAATAGGAACATAGTTACATCTATTGTTTTACCCTATAATACATAAAAAGTTTCAAATTTACAACATCACTATCACTTCAATAATAAAATTACTGAGGAAAATTTAAGACTTCTTTGTAGTTTTGTCTTTATAATATATTTCACTTAGAATATACAGTCAGAGTACTGTGCACAAGTTACTGAAAATACCTCTTTTTTCCTCTGGGTAATGCCACTGATTTGATATACAGTTAGGTTCATTTGTTTCACTTTTTTTTTTTAAATTTTGGAGTTTGCTTTATATTCCTTTTTACATTAATATAATTTTGAAATATGCAAAACACAATCCTAATGGAGAATTTAACAGGCCTATTAGAAACTAATAAATTAAGACCAGTAAGGATATAGAAGAATTGGACAATACAATTAACAAGCTTCAGAAAGCTGGCTACCCAGCTCATTTTACGCAGTTAATATAATCTTGATACCAATAACAAAAAAGGAGAGTAGGAAAAAAGAAAAGTAGAGGCCAGGCCGGGCGCGGTGGCTCATGCCTGTAATCCCAACACTTTGGGAGGCCAAGGCGGGTGGATCACGAGGTCTGGAGTTCAAGACCAGCCTGGCCAAGATAGTGAAACCTCGTCTCTACTAAAACTACAAAAATTAGCCAGGCCTGGTGGCAGGCGCCTGTAATCCCAGCTACTTGAGAGGCTGAAGCAGGAAAATCGCTTGAACCTGGGCAGCAGAGGTTGCGGTGCGCCAAGATTTCACCAGTGCACTCCAGCCTGAGCAACAGTGAGACTCTGTCTCAAAAATAATTAATAATAATAATAATAATAAATAAAAGTATAGGCCAATCACTGTTACAAAGACAGGTACACAATAAGAAAATTAGCAAAACGGCCGGGCCCAGTGACTCACACCTGTAATCCCAGCACTTTGGGAGGCCAAGGTGGGCAGATCACCTGAGGTCAGGAGTTCAAGACCAGCTGCCCAACATGGTGAAACCCTGTCTCTACTAAAAATACAAAAATTAGCCAGACATGGTGACACGCACCTGTAATCTCAGCTCCTCCAAAGGCTGAGAAGAGTCGCTTGAACCCAGGAGGCGGAGGTTGCAGTGAGCCGAGATTGTGCCA
>NW_016110565.1:0-1860 GCF_001604975.1 Cebus imitator | reverse complement strand
CCCCGTCTCTACTAAAAATAAAAAAAATTAGATGGGCATGGTGGTGTACACCTGTAGTCCCAGCTACTCGGGAGGCTGAGGCAGGAGAATTGCTAGAACCTGGGAGGTGGAGGCTGTGGCAAGCTGAGATTGTGCCATTGCACTCCAGCCTGGCAACAAGCAAGATTCCATCTAAAAGAAAATTATATAAAATGACCTGATGCAGTGGTTCCCACCTGTAGTCCCAGCTATCTGGGAGGCTGGGACAGGAGGATCACTTGGGCCAGGAATTCAAGACCAGCCTGGGCAACATAGTGAAACCCCATCTCCAAAAAATTGTTTTTTAAAAATTATATGGGCCAGGTGTGGTAGTTCACACCTGTAATCCCAGCACTTCGAGAGGCTGAGGAGGGCGGATTACCTGAGGTGGGGAGTCTGAGACCAGCCTGACCAACATGGAAAAACTCCATCTCTACTAAAAATACAAAATTAGCCGGGTGTGGTGGCATATGCCTATAATCCCAGCTACTTGGGAGGCTGAGGCAGAAGAATTGCTTGAACCTGGGAGGCAGAGGTTGCAGTGAGCCAAGATCGTGCCATTGCACTCTAGCCTGGGCAACAAGAGCCAAACTTCGTCTCAAAAAAAAAAAATTATTTAAGTAGTGTAATATGTTTTTGAAGTTCATGCGTGCTTCTGTGTGTATCAGTATTTTATTTTATTTTGTTTTTGAGGCAGAGTCTTATTCTATCGCTCAGGCTAGAGTGCAGCGGCATGATCTTGGCTCACTGCAACCTCTGCCCCCCAGGTTCAAGCGATTCTCCTGCCACAGCCTCCCAGTGGCTGGAGCCTCTCAGGCACCTGCCATCACACCTGGTTAATTTTTGTATTTTTAGTAAAGACAGGGTTTCACCATGTTGCCCAAGCTGGTCTTGAGCTCCTGGCCTCAAGTGATCCACCCACCTCGGCCTCCCAAAGTGTTGGGATTACAGATGTAAGCTGTTGTGTCTGGCTGTGTATCAGCATTTGAAAACACACACTATGTAATTCCATTTGTATGAAGTTCTAGAATGGTGAAACTAAGTAATACTGAAATAAATTCAGGAGAGTGGTTGGATCTAGGGTAGGGTGGGAGTAGAGATTGACTAGAAAAGGACATCAGGGGTCTTTTTTGGATGATGTTGATGCTCTGTATATCAATAGGGGTTTATTTTATCATTTTTTTTGAGATGGATCTTGCTCTATTGCCCAGTCTGGAGTGCAGTGGCACGATCTCAGTTCACTTCAACCTTTGCCTCCTATTTCAAGCAATTCTTCTGCCTCAGCCTCCCGAGTAGCTGGGATTACAGGCATGTGCCACCATGCCGGGCTAATTTTTGTATTTTTAGTAGAGATGGGGTTTCATTGTTTTGGCCAGGCTGGTCTTGAACTCCTGACCTCAGGTGATCTGCCTGCCTTGGCCTCCCTAGGTGCTGGGATTACAGGCGTGAGCCCCCACACCTGGCCCGAGTATATGGAATTTATTAAACCATTTCCATGTGCAGGCATAATATTGAAGTTTAGGAGATGGATATTAACATCATCCTCATTTTACAGATGAGCAAACAGAGGAAACCCAGGAAGTTATGAAGATTTTTTTTGCCGAGGCTACACAGCTCACAATGACAGAATCAGACCCTACATCCAGATCTGTTTACCTACCCTGTCTTCCACTGGGCCTAGCACAGCACCCACACAAAGAATGAGTCCCAGAACTATTGCTGAAAGAACGAATGAGGCTGGGTGTGGTGGCTTACTCTATTGCCCAGGCTGGAGTGCAGTGGCCGAGATTGTGCCACTGCACTCCAGCCTGGGCAACAAAGTGAGACTCTTGTCTCAAAAAA
>NW_016110564.1:0-1860 GCF_001604975.1 Cebus imitator | reverse complement strand
ACTGGCTGGCAGGGAGACAGCACAGGCAGGCCTAGAGCTTCCTCAGGGCAGCTGGAGTCTCCTGGAGACCTTCACACACCCTGATACCTGGGCCCTGCCCTGTGAGGGCACTTTCACTGGTCTGCACCATGGCCCAGGCCCTGGGATTTTGCACAGCTCTGCAAGTGAATGAAAGCTTCGGCCATGCTGGGGAACCACCGCACTAGACGCAGACCTGGTTTTCAGTCCCAGCCCTGCCACTGACTGGCTTTGTGAGCTCAGGCAAGTCACTCAGCCTCCCTAGGCCTCAGTGACTTCCCTGAAAGTGAGAATTCTGTACACGGTGTTGTGATGGTGTTAAGGGTGTGGACCTGGCTCTGGCCCTGACGCAGGAACATGGAGCTGATGCAGGACAGCCTCCGCCAGCGACTGGAGTATGTGAAGGGGGTCCCCCTCATCAAGAGCTTTGCGGAGGCACTGGGGCCCCTGGAGAGCTTCCGGGCCCGGCCCGATGACCTGCTCATCAGCACCTACCCCAAGTCCGGTAGGTGAGGAGGGCCACCCACCCTCTCCCATGTGGCAGGCCCACCTTGGCCAGTCAGGTCATGCCCTCAGCCTGTTCACCTCCCTCTCCCTCCCTCTCCAGGCACCACCTGGGTGAGCCAGGTACTGGACATGATCTACCAGAATGGCGACCTGGAGAAGTGTCACCGGGCTCCCATCTTCATGCGGGTGCCCTTCCTTGAGTTCAAAGCCCCAGGGTTTCCCTCAGGTGTGTGACTGGGACCTGGGGGGAAAGGGAGTGGAGGAAGACAGGGCTGAGGCTTCAGCTCACCAGACCTTCCCTGACCCACCGCTCAGGGCTGGAGACTCTGAAAGACACACCGGCCCCACGGCTCATCAAGACGCACCTGCCCCTGGCCCTGCTCCCCCAGACTCTGTTGGATCAGAAGGTCAAGGTGAGTCCGGGCACAGTGGCTTACACCTGTCAGCCCAGTACTTTGGGAATCCAAGGCAGGAGGCTCACTTGCAACAAGGAGCTGGAAGACAGCATGGGCAATATAGGGATGCAGTCTCTTTCAATTAAGAAAAAGGAAAGCTAGGTGTGGTAGCATGTGCCTGATGTGGGAAGATCGCTAGAGCCGAGAAGTTTGAGGCTACAGGGAGCCATGATCACACCACTGCACTCCTGCCTATGTGACAGAGGGAGACACCAACTCAAAGAAAGGAAAAAAACTAAAAGAAAAGAATAAAAAGGTCCAGATGCGGGGCAAGGCAATCCAGGGAAGGAGGCTCCACACAGCTCAGCTTTGGTTTTGTTCTTCTGGAAGGTTGCCCCACATCCTTCTGTCTTGTCTCATCTTCAGCGGGGATGCCATCTGCCTCTTGCTCTGGCAAGGGTCTGCTGGCCAGAAACATGAGACTCTTCAGTGTCTGCCTCAGACAGGCAGCGTATGGGTGCTCACAGGTGAGCAGAGGTGGGGGCTGGAGGGGACCAGGCATGCCTTGCTCCAGATTGGGATGTGAAGGCATTGTTGCAGTTTATATTAGTATAGAATATGGATCCAGGGACCAGGCTGGACTTTGACATCTGAGCAGGGTTCAGATCCCAGCTTGGACCTACCTCTTCCATGAGATCTCAAGCAAGTCAGAGTCTAAGCCTTAGGTTTCTCCTTTGCCAAACCAAGAGATGAGCCGGTTTGGGGTGGGCCATGTGATGGCGCTGGGCCGGGTCCTCTGCCCCTGCAGGTGGTCTATGTTGCCCGCAACGCAAAGGACGTGGCCGTCTCTTACTACCACTTCCACCAGATGGCCAAGGTGCACCCTGACCCTGGGACCTGGGACAGCTTCCTGGAGAAGTTCATGGCCGGAGAAGGTGGG
>NW_016110563.1:0-1860 GCF_001604975.1 Cebus imitator | reverse complement strand
TGTGAGAAAGCTGTTGATGAGAGCTGCTGCTGAATAAAATCATCTTTCATCTGCCTGCAGCCCCCTGAATATTCTTTCTGCTCATCCACCCACTTCCTCCAGACCTCAGTATGACCTTTGACGAAGTCATGAAACTGACACCCAGGTCATAATCCACTGTTTTGTCTCTTAATGCATGTGCCAGAGAAGTTGCTTCTCCCCGGCACCCGCATTCAATTAACTCTTTAAAGTGCAACAGGTGTGGACCATCAGAAAATGGCCTCTCCCTGGCACCTCCTGCCAATTTATCACATTCAGAGTGGTAATGTGATGATCATTGCCAAACCATCACCTGACATTCCTACTGGGTGGGAGAGGTCTCTCCTGCTCTGCTCATGCCTGTCTCATTACTTGTAACAAAACAGACACAGAAGGCTAGGGCTGCTGTACCTGGGAAGGCAAGGAGGGGTGGGACCTGAAAGCCCTGCTTCTCAACCCTGGAGGCTTAGATATAAATTTGGTGCTGTTGGTAGGGCATAGTGGGAGAGACTGGAGGTGCTGGCTGCATAGGGTGGGGGGGTGAGGCTTGTCACTGCCAGATTTCCCCCATTTCCTTGGTGACCTGTATGACCCAGCAGAGGCACCATAATCCCCCTGTGAACACAACTCTATCAGCCTGAGAACCACACTCCATCCTCCACAGCAGCCACAGCAAGTCCTGCCCAAGGAGAGTCTGAGCTCAGATGTGTCTAACCCTGCACTCCCCTAATGGTCTTTCTCTACCTGCCCTGATAGCTTAAGACAAATGCTCCTGGGAGCTCTATGGCCCTGCCCATCACCTGAGAAACCCAAATACTTATCCAGGCACCCATATGTCAAGCTTGTATTCCCCCTACACTTCCACAGCTAATGCTCTCTTGAAAGTGCCACTTCCTGGTTGGAGGACAACCAACTCAAACCATTACAGCCACTCAGAACAATCCTACTCCAAGAAAGGACAAAACCGCTCATTTCACCACCTGTAACATCCTGGCTAACCTGAGGTTCTGAGTCTGTCCACATGACAACTTCACTGTTAGCATAACCAGCATTTCAGAAAACCAGCACACTAAACAAAACTGCCACCAATAACTCCCACAGAGTCCACCTCACTCCCCTGCTTCCTCCACTGGAGCAGGTTCTGGTATCCATGGTTGAGAGACCTGAAGACAGATCACATCACAGGGCTCTTTGCAGACACTCTTTAGTACCAGCCCAGAGCCTGGTAGCTCTGCTGGGTGGCTAGACCCAGGAGAGCAGTAACAATCACTGCACTTCAGCTCTGGAAGCCCCACCCCTAGGGGAAAGGGGAGAGCACCACATCAAAGGAGCACCCCATGGGACAAAATAATCTGAGCAGCAGCCTTGAGCCCCAGGTTCTTCCCTCTAACATAGTCTATCCAAATGAGAAGGAAGCAGAAAAGCAGTTCTGGTAATATGAAAAAGCACATTTCTTTAACACCCCCAAAAGATCTTACTAGCTCATCAGTAGTGGATCCAACCAGGAAAAAATCTGATTTGTCAGAAAAAAATCAGGAGGTAGATTAAGCTACTCAATAAGGCATTGGAGAAACGTAAGAACTTAGAATTAAAAAAAAAAAAAAACACAGAATCTGGACAAAAAATCTCTGGAGAAACAAAGTAACCAAAACTTCTGGAAATGAAAGACACTCAAATGCAAATGACACTAGAAGTTTTCAACAATAGAATTGAACAAGTAGAAGAAAGAACTTCAGAGTTTGAAGTCAAGGCTTTTGAACTAACCC
Source organism: Cebus imitator (assembly GCF_001604975.1). Taxonomy (NCBI): domain Eukaryota; kingdom Metazoa; phylum Chordata; class Mammalia; order Primates; family Cebidae; genus Cebus; species Cebus imitator. The sequence goes on along the minus strand of NW_016110563.1, from coordinate 76 downwards.
AATATGACAAAGAAGAACACAAAAAAGGCTGCAATAAGTCTCGGATTATGTTACACAACCAACCTAAGAATAATTG
>NW_016110562.1:0-1860 GCF_001604975.1 Cebus imitator | reverse complement strand
ACACAATCTCGGCTCTCCGAAACCTCTACCTCCTGGGGTCAAGCCAGCCTCCCACCTCAGCCTCCCAAGTAGCTGGGACTACAGGTGTATGTGAGCATACCCAGCTAATTTTTGTAGAGATGGAGTCTCACTATGTGGCTTGGCTGCTCACTATGAGCTCAGAAGAGCTCAAGCAATCCACCCACCTCGGCCTCCCAAAGTACTAGGATTACAGGCATGAGCCACTGTGCCTGGCCACAAGTGACAGATATTGACATAAGGCGTGCAACAGGAATCTGAGCCCTGGATTGGACAGGTCAACGGGCAATGCTTCTAAATGCAGGTGACCTGGCAAGCTGGCAAAACATGTGAGTTTCATTCTTCACCTGAGATCAAAGTTTCATTCTTGATTTGGATCAAAGAGGAAGGAGAAAGAGGCACAAACGGAACCATCAACTCTGTCACTGAAAAGTGGTCCCCCAAATTTAGTGCTTTGCCACCTTCTTGCCACCCCTATAGTAAAATGCTATTGATTTTTATTCTTTAAAAAAATTATTATAATTTTATTTAGATGGGGTCTGACTATGTTGTCCAGATTGGTCTTGAACTCCTGGCCTCAAGCAATCTTCCCACTCCAGCCTCCCAAAGTGCTGGGATTACAGACATAAGCTACCATGCCCAACCATGATTTTTAAAGGCAGGCACACTTTACACTGTTTGTACACACTTAAGCTTTGATTCTTTTTTTTTTTTGTTTGAAACAGAGTCTTGCTCTGTCACTCAGGCTGGTGTGCAGTGCCACGATCTCGGCTCACCACAACCCCCGCCTCCTGGGTTCAAGCGATTCTCCTGCCTTAGCCTCTTGAGTAGCTGGGATTACAGGCCTGCAGCACCATGCCCAGCTGATTTTTGTATTTTTAGTACAGATGGGGTTTCACCATATTGGCCAGGCTGGTCTCAAACTCCTGACCTCATGATCCACCTGCCTCAGCCTCCCAAAGTGCTGGGATTACAGGCGTGAGCCACTGCATCTGGCCACAGCTCCGATTTTTTTTTTTTTTTTATTTATTTATTTTTGTTGAGATGAGGTCTTGCTATGTTGCCCAGGCTGGTCTTGAACCTCTGGGCCCAACTGACCCTCTTGCCTCAGCCTCCTGAGTAGCTGGGATTACAGGTAAGAGCCACCATGCCTGATTCAGGCTCTGATTTTTATGTAAGTGAATACCCAATAAATTTTTGTTGACTGTTGGGTGTCGTGGCTTACACCTGTAATCCCAGCACTTTGGGAGGCCGAGGCAGGCAGATCACGAGGTCAGGAGTTCAAGACCAGCCTGGTCAGTATGGTGAAACCAGGTGTCTACTAAAAATACAAAAAATTAGCCGGGCATGGTGGCACGTGCCTGTAATACCAGCATTTTGGTAAGCTGAGACAGAGACTTGCTTGGACCCAGGCGGGAGAGGTTGTAGTGAGCCGAGATCGCGCCACTGCACTCCAGCCTGGGTACAGAGTGAGACTCTGTCTCAAAAAAAAAGAAAAAAAATATATTGTTGGCTTGAACTGAATTGTCAAGAAGACGCTATCAAGAATTATTTGAGCCTGGCACAATTGCCGACGCCTATAATCCCAGCACTTTGGGAGGCTGAGGCGGGCGGATCACTTGAAGCCAGGAGTTCGAGAGCAACCTGGCCAACATGGCAAAGCCCTGTCTTTACTAAAAAATACAAAAATTAGCCAAGCATAGAGGCTCACGCCTGTAGTCCCAGCTACTGAGATGGCTGAGGCAAAAGAATTGCTTGAACCCAGGAAGTGGAAGCTGCAGTGAGCCAAGATTGTACCACAGCCCTCTTGGGTGACAGAGTGAGACCCTGTCTTAAAAAAAA
>NW_016110561.1:0-1861 GCF_001604975.1 Cebus imitator | reverse complement strand
ACGAAATACTTTAAAATAGTTATATGTAATATAAAAATATTCATGAAAGCCTTATTTTTTTTATTTTTCAGATAGGGTCTTGCTCTGTTGCCCAGGCTGGAGCGCAGTGGCACAAACTCAGTCCACTGCAATCTCTGCCTCCCAAGTTCAAGTGATCCTCCCACCTCTGCCTCCCTAGTAGCTGGGATTACAGGTATGTACCACCACGCCCAGCAAATTTTTGTATTTTTTGATAGAGACAGGGTTTTATCACGTAGGCCGGGCTGGTCTCAAGACTCCTGACCTCAGATGATCTGCCGGCCTCGGCCTCCAAAGTGCTGGGATTACAGGTGTGAGCCACTGTGCATGGATGCCAGGTTACTCTCTACTAGAATCTCTGAAAGGTAACCTCTGCAAATTCATTCCAAGTCCCTGACCCAGCCTTCTCCTAAGCCTGAAGATGGCAAGCAGCTAGCTCCTCACAGCTTATGGTCCTGCCATTTCCCTATGGGAAGAGTGGCAACAGGACTCTCTGGTGGCCTCCTTCCCTCGGCTCACAGCCCCTGCTCAGCAACATTCCCATGCCCCCTTGGGCCTCCTCTTAGGCCCCCTGCTTGCTACCCAGTGCCTGTCAGGCTAGTCCAGAGAGACTCACCACAGGCTCCCAGCTCAGATGGAATCTCTGGGGGGGGAGGTGAATGGCCAGGTGTCCTGGTGTCGCCAGCAGCAGAAGTCAGGTGGGCTGACACCAGAGGCTTTTGTCCATGAGGCTCCATGGGCATGGGGTCTAGAGAGGGTAGAGAATTGAGATGGCACCTCTTAGTGCTTTCTTTCCAGCAGAGACCTAGCTACCCAACAGCTTTTCCACCCACCTGGGGCACAGATGATGAATTCAGCTTTGGGGACTTTCTTTTTGAGACAGAGTCTTGCTCTGTCACTCAGGCTGGTTGGAGTACAGTGGTGCCATCTCAGCTCACTACAACTTCTACCTCCTGGGTTCAGGTGATTCTCCTGCCTCAGCCTCCTGAGTAGCTGGGATTACAGGTGCATACCACCACGCCCAGCTAATTTTTGTATTTTTAAATAGAGATGGGGTCTGGCCATGTTGCCCAGGCTGGTCTTGAACTCCTGGCCTCAAGGGATCCTTCTGCCTCACCTCAATCACCATAGAAGTTCTGGGATTATAGGCATGTACCATGGTGCCCAGTCACTGCCTCCACTTCTGATGCCAATTTTAAGTCCCAGGTGGTTTTTCCTTTATTTCTTACTGACCAGCTATAAATCGGGCTTCACATGACCCCCTTCTTGGGTTTGGGTTCAACTAGTTTGCTAGAGCAGCTCACAGAACTCCAGGAAACACTTCCCAGTTTACTAAAGGGAATATTATAAAGGATACAAATAACCAGCCATGAAGACATACATAGGGTGAGGTCTGAAAGAGTCCAGAGCCCGGGAGCTGATGTCCCCATGGAGTGGTGGTGCACCACCCACTGGGCACGAGGATGCATTTGTTGACCTTCCTGTAAGCCTCCATGTGTTCAGCTATCTCGAAGCTCTCCAAACCCTGCCCTTTTGGGTTCTTAGGGAAGCTTCATTACATAGGCATGGCTGGTTAAACCATTGAACATTGGTGATCAACTTAACCTTCAGTCCCTCTTCCCTCCCTGGAGGTTGGGGGCTGAGGCTGAAAGTCCCAACCCTTTAATTCTGCCTTGGTGACCAGCCCCATCCAGAAGTTACATAGGGGCTGCCAGCTATCAGTCAATCACATACAAAAGGACATCACTTTGGAGATTTTTTTTTTTTAAAGACGGGGTTTCACCATGTTGCTCAGGCTTGTCTTGAACTCCTGACCTCAGGTGATCCGCCCGCCTTGGCCTCT
>NW_016110560.1:0-1865 GCF_001604975.1 Cebus imitator | reverse complement strand
TTTGCGATTGAGTCTCACTCTGGCACCCAGTCCGGAGTGCTGTGGCGCCATCTTGGCACCCTGCAACCTTCATCTCCCAGGTTCAAGTGATTCTCCTGCCTCAGCCTCCTGAGTAGCTGGAACTATAGGCATGTGCCACCACTCCTAGCTAATTTTTGTGTTTTTAGTAGAAATGGGGTTTCACCATATTGGCCAGGCTGGGCTCAAACTCCCAAACTCAAGTGAGCTGCCTGCCTTGGCCTCCCAAAGTGATGGGATTATAGGTGTGAGCCACTGCACTGGCACAATATTTTATATCATTTTTTTACCCTGACGATGTCTAGGCCAGGCGTGGTGACATGGAGAAACCCTATCTCTACTAAAAATACAAGATTAGCCGGGCATGGTGGTATGCCTGTAATCCCAGCATTGGGAGGCAGAGGCAGGAGAATCACTTGAACCTGGGAGGCGGAGGTTGCAGTGAGCTGAGATCATGCCATTGCACTCCAGCCTGGGCAACAAGAGCGAAACTCCATCTCAAAAAAGAAAAAGATGTTATGTCTCTTTGTACCCTTTAATCTGGAACAGCTCCTCAGCTTTTTATTATCTTTCATTGCCTTCACATTTTTGAATAGGGGAGGCCTGTTGTTTTGTGAACTGTCCCTAAATTTGGTTTGTCTCAGTGTCTCCTCCTGGTTCAATCCACGCTCCACGTGTTTGACAGGAATACCACCCGAGTGGTGTTGTGTCCTTCTGAGTTTTGTATCAAGAGGCACGCAGTGTGGATCTGCCTCATTACTGGTGGTAGAATTTTGATCGTTTGGTTGTGGGGGTGCACAAAAGATTTTAATGTGATTTCTGTAGCGTTTTCATTTTTGAAATTGGCATATTTGTGGTCTGATTCCCCAGTTTTTCACTTGCATATTTTTGGGGATCTGCAGTTGAAAAAAATGCTTATTTTATTAGATGTTTCACAGGCACACTATTTTCCTCGAGTGAGCCAGCTGTGGTTTTGCAGATGTCCTGTAAATGCCTGACACTGGGAAGTGGCTAGCTGAGGTCCAGAGAAGGAAATGTCTGCTTATGAGTAGAGCACATAATTGAAAACTACACTGGTATCAGGTTCACAGAGGAGGGACAGAGGAACCAAGTTGGTCTTGCAGGATCTGTGGCTCATGCACACTTCAGAGGATGCGTCTTCACCTACCCCCCCTTGGGGACACCTTTGATGTTGAAAGGTGAAGCTGCAGCATTTTATCTCCCTCTCCACAGTGCCCTCTTCCTCCTGGCCGCAGCAGGATGCCTTCCCTTCAATGACTCCCAGGTAAGTCCAGGTGAACTCATTTTGCCTTCAAAGTGTCTTTTATTCTCTGAAGCCTGGGTGTCTGACCAGAATTTCCTAGTCCTCCCTTGTAGAAGCAGGGTAACCTGGCCTATGCAAAAGCATTCTAAAGCTTTCAGGCTGGATAGCTTTGGGCCAAGGCAACACCTTCTCCCTGGGCCTTTGCCTTCTCCCCAAGGCTGCAGCCATCGTGGTCGCAGAGCTCTGGCCCTTGGGCACTGTGGTGCTTGCCATCTGTCCTCTGCCCGTGCCTGGTGAACCTGCAAGCCAATGCCCAAGTTACCCCAGCCTCAGGCCTGGAGGCAAAGTTGACTTCCTCCCCTCCCAAGGGCCTCATCTCCTGCAAAGTGATTTTTTCTTTTTCTTTTGTTTTGTTTTGTTTTCAGATGGAGTGTCACTCTGTTGCCCAGGCTAGAGTACAGTGGTGAGATCTCGGCTCACTGCAACCTCCACCCTCCGGGTTCTAGCCTCAGCCCCCCAAGTAGCTGGGATTACAGGCACCCGCCACCACGCTTGGCTAATTTTCTGTATTTTTTTTTTTTTT
>NW_016110559.1:0-1865 GCF_001604975.1 Cebus imitator | reverse complement strand
TTTTTTTTTTGCAACAGAGTCTCGCTCTGTTGCCCAGGCTGGAGTGCAGTGGCGTGATCTTGGCTCACTGCACCTTCCACCTCCTAGGTTCAAGCTATTCTGCCTCAGTCTCCTGAGTAGCTGGGACTACAGGCACACGCCACCATGCCCAGCTCATTTTTGTATTTTTAGTAGACTGGGTTTTACCATATTGGCCACGCTGGTGTTGAACTCCTGACCTTGTGATCTGCCTGCCTCAGCCTCCCAAAGTGCTGGGATTATAGGCATGAGCCACTGCGCCCAGCCGGCACTGTGATTTTTTTTTTTTTTTTGGAGAATTGTCGGGGTAGAAATGAGGACAGGAAGAAGTACAATCCGTCTGGGATTGGTTTATTTTTATTGCTTTTTAAAATCACGTGACTAATTGGTGTTCATTGAAAAAGAGAAAACAAAAATAAGCCAAGACAGCAAAAATAGTCTGTTAACATCTTGGCAAATATCCTTTTTCTCTGCATAGAAACAGAGGACACTTTTGTTTCACTTATAAAATGTTTCTTACTGTACACAGCTTTATAACCTTTTTAAAAAATGGAACAATATAATATGACATTTTTTTTTCAGGCCAACCGGTAAATGGACTTCACCTGCATTGATGCTATTGATAATTTAACCCATCATTCTGTCCGCCTTTACTCAGTCGCAAAAATGATCTGGGCACCTGCACCTGGGCCTGGGCTAGACATCAGTCCTTGGCAGATGGGGAAGGTTGGTGACCAGCAAGGCACAGAATAAGGACATCTGGTCCCAACAGATCCTTGGATGACCTTGAGCAATTAGACCTTGGAGAGATGGGGGAGGGGAGAAGAACAGAGGGCAAAGCCATGTGGAAGGGGGGGTGCAGGTGGCTGGTGGCTGGAGCTCCTGGAGGCTAGGCTGGGGGGCTGCAGGAGAGGACTGTCTCCTCCTAGTCAGGAGCACATCATGATTAGGGTTCTGGGGTCAGATTCCATCTGGGCTCTGTCACCTACTAGCTGGGACATTTGAACAAATAATTGAGCCTTGGATCATTACCTATAAAGCTAATAGCGATCAGGCATGGTGGCTCACGCCTGTAATCCCAGCGCTTTGAGAGGCTGAGACGGGTGGATCACGAGGTCAGGAGTTCAAGACCAGCCTGGCCTGGATGCTGAAACTCCATCTATATTAAAAATACAAAAAAAGCCGATATGGTGGCCTGTAATTCCAGCTACTAGGGAGGATGAGGCAGGAGAATCACTTGAGTCTGGGCAGCAGAGGTTGTAGTGAGCCGAGATCGCGCCACTGCACTCCAGCCTGGGCAACAGAGCAAGATTCTGTTTCAAAAGAAAAAAAAAAACTAATAATAGCTACTAATCAGATTGATGTAAGTGACAGGATTAAATGAGAGAGTCTACAAGCCATAACAATTGCTGCGTGGCAGCTGCCTTTCAACTTCTTACCATCAGCTTTGTTACTGTTGCTGCATTTCCGGGTAATGCAGAAAGACTTCCCTCTTCCCCAGGCCATCCTTCTTCCTCAGTTCTCTCACTCCTGCTTCTCCTCTTTCTTTCCCTTTCCTCCTTCATCTTCCTTCCGTTTCCCCCGAGAGCGCCTTGGCTCCGGGAGTAGCAGCAGGAGGAAGAGGAGGCTGCCGCCGCTACAGCCTTGTGCCACATGGGGGCAGCAAGCCCCTCTGAAATGTGGGCCTGCCTCTCCCACCATGCCTTCTGGCCAAGGCAATGCCCAGAAGAAAGAAATCCATGCAGCCGGGCTCGGTGGCTCAAGCCTGTAATCCCAGCACTGTGGGAGGCCGAGCCGGGTGGATCACGAGGTCAAGAGATCGAGACCATCCTGGTCAACATGGTGAA
>NW_016110558.1:0-1867 GCF_001604975.1 Cebus imitator | reverse complement strand
TTTTTTTTTTTTTTTTTTTGAGACAGGGTCTCACTCTGTCACCCAGGCTGGAGTGTGCAGTGGCACAGACGTGGCTCACTATAGCCTTGACCTCCTGGGTTCAAGTGATCCTCTTGACTCAGCCTCCTGAGTAGCTGGGACCACAGGTGCCTACCACCATGCTCAGCTAATTTTTAAAAAATTTGTGTAATGACAGGCTGGACCCAAACTCCTGGGCTCAAGTGATCCTCCTGCCTTGGGCTCCCAAAGTGCTGAGATTACAGGTGTGAGTCACTGCACCTGGCACTTTTTGATGCTTTAAAGACTCTGGAAAAGGAAATAATTTTCTGTTATTTGATGCCATGACCTTGTTTTGCCCCAAATAATCCCCTGCGCTGCCAGCTGGATGTGTCCTACACTTCAGGGCACACTGACCTCAGGATCAGTTCCAGATCCTTCCTCTCCTCCCCCCTCTCTGTGCTCTAAATCATGAAAGCCTTCTGGCTAATCCTGGCAGATGCCACACATGCTGTTCTTTTCAACCTAGAATCCCCTTCCCCCTTACCACCTCTTGACAAACTCCCATTCAGTTGCCAGGATTCAAATGTTCAAGTGCCACACCTCCTCTGGGATGTCTTCCTGTTGCCCCATCATTTGAGTTGGCTGCTCACTTTCCTCACCACACTCAGCCATGTGGTCCTTGGGCCAGGATTGTCTTTAATCTTATACCTTGTGGGGAGACAGAGCCTATCACACAGTAAGCTCTTGAGTCAAACTGTCAGAAAACCCAGGAGGAAACATCATTTCCTCCAGGAAGCCTTCTCTTTTCTCTAAAATGAGGGGTTGCAGCCAGGCACCGCGGCTCATCCCTCAAATACCAGCACTTTGGGAGGCCAAGGCAGGAGGACTGCTTGAGGCCAGGAGTTCAAGACCAGTGCTGTCTGTATAAAAATAAAATAAAATGATGGGTCTGGCCAGGCACAGTGGCTCACACCTGTAATTCCAGCACTCTGGGAGGCTGAGGTGGGCAGATCACTTGAGCTCAAGGGTTTGAGACCAGCCTAGCCAACATGGCGAAGCCCCATGTCTCTATTGAAAATACAAAAATTAGCCAGGCGTGGTGGTGCGCACCTGTAATCCCAGCTACTCTGGAGGCTGAGGCAGAAGAATTGCTTGAACCCGAGGCAGAGGTTGCATTGAGTCAAGATTACACCACTGCACTCCAACCTGGCGACAGAGTGAGACTCCATCTCAAAAAAAAAAAAAAAAAAAAAAAAAAAATAGCCAGGCATAGTGGTGCATGCCTGCAATCCCAGCTACTTGGGAGGCTGAGGCAGAATTGCCTGAGCCTGGGAGGCACAGGTTTTGGTGAGCTGAGATCGGGCCATTGCACTCCAGCCTGGGCAACAAGAGTGAAACTTTGTCTCAAAAAAAAAAAAAAAAATGCTGGCTATGGTGGCTCATTCCTGTAATCCTAGTACTTTGGGAGGCCCCAAGGTGGTTGGATTACAAGGTTAGGAGTTCAAGACCAGCCTGGTTAAGATGGTGAAACCCCATCTCTACTAAAAATACAAAAATTAGCCGGGTATCGTGGTGTGTGCCTGTAATCCCAGCTACTCAGGAAGCCGAAGCAGAGAATCGCTTGAACCCGGGAGGCAGAGGTTGCAGTGAGCCAAGGTCCTGCCACTGCACTCCAGCCTGGGTGACAGATCGAGGCTCCGCCTTAAAAAAGAAAAAAAAAAGCTTTAAACAGTCTAGAACATTCTAGTCAAGTGCTCTACTCTCTCTAAGCCTGAAGCCTACACTGTATATTTTAAAAGGGAGCAATGTTAGGAGGGGTGTCAAGTTATAGTAGCACCAAACTGTTGGTTTTTTTTTTTTTTTTTTT
>NW_016110557.1:0-1867 GCF_001604975.1 Cebus imitator | reverse complement strand
TCCTGAGTAGCTGGGATTACAGGCACGCACCACCAGGCCCAGCTGATTTTTTGTATTTTTAGTAGAGACGGGGTTTCACCATGTTGACCAGGATGGTCTCGATCTCTTGACTTCGTGATCCACCCGCCTCGGCCTCCCAAAGTGCTGGGATTACAGGCGTGAGCCACCACGCCCGGCCCATTTGAACTATTTCTAACTTGCTATATTATCATTCTGTTTGTGGTATCTTTTGACAAACAGAAGTTTTAAATTATATAAAGCTGGAATTTATCAATTTTTTTGTATATGATTTGTATCATTTTATTTTATTTTTGGTGGGGGAGAGAAAAAAAGAAAAAGAAAAAAGAAAGAGAGAAAGAAAGAAAAGAATGAAAGAGAGAAAGAAAGAGAAAGAGAAAGAGGGAGAGAGAACAGGAGCCTTGCTTTATTGCCTAGGCTAGAATGCAGTCCAAAAATGGGTATTGAAAACCTCTTTTATGCCAATAATTGTGCTTAACAATGGAGACAGGAAGGAATAAGGGAGGAAAATAACAAACAAGCAGCCAACCAGTATTTCATTTAAACCTGGGAAATGCTATGTAATTACTGAGGAGTGATTTACTTCCAATTATGTAGTCATTTTTAGAGTAGGTGTGATGTGGTACTGATAAGAATGTATGTTTTATGAATTTGGGGTGGAGAGTTCTATAAATGTTTATTAAGTTTACTTGTTCTGGGTCTGAGTTCAAGTCCTGAATATCCTTGTTAATTTTCTGTCTCGTTGATCTGTCTAATATTGACAATGTGATGTTAAAGTCTCCCACTATTGTTGTGTGGGAGTCTAAGTTCTTTAAAAGTCATTAAGAACTTGCCTTATGTATCTGGGTGCTCCTGTATTGGGTGCGTATATATTTAGGATCATTAGCTCTTCTTGTTGCATTGATCCTTTTACCATTATGTAATGTCCTTCTTTGCCTCTTTTGATCTTTGTTGCTTTAAAGTCAATTTTACCAGAGGTGAGAATTGCAACTGCTGTTATTTATTTATTTATTTTTGCTCTCCATTTGGTTGGTAAATCTTTCTCCATCCCTTTGTTTTGAGTCTTTGTGTATCCTTGCATGTGAGATGGGTCTGGATGCAGCATACCAATGGGTTTTGGCTTTTTGTCCAATTTGCCTGTCTGTGTCTTTTGATTGGGGTATTTAGTCGATTTAAATTTAGGATTAATAATAATATATGTGAGTTTAATACTGCCATTTGACGCTAGCTGGCTGTTTTGCCCATTAGTTGATGTAGATTCTTCATTATGTTGATGCTGTTTACCTTTTGGTGTATTTTTCGAATGGCTGATACTGGTTGTTCCTTTCTATGTGTAGTGCTTCTTTCAGGAGCTCTTGTAAAGCAGGCCTGGTGGTGATGAAATCTCTGAGTACTTGTTTGTTCACAAAAGATTTTCTTTTTCCTTCACTTATGAAGCTTAGTTTGGCTGGATATGAAATTCTGGGTTGAAAGTTCTTTTCTTTAAGGATGTTAAATATTGGCCCCCACTCTCTTCTGGCTTGTAGGGTTTCTGCTGAGAGATCTGCTGAGTCTGATAGACTTCCCTTTGTGGGTAACCTGACCTTTCTCTCTGGCTGCCCTTAGCATTTTTCTCCTTCATTTCAACCCTGGTGAATCTGATAATTATCAGCCTTGGGGTTGCTCTTCTTGAGGAAAATCTTTGCAGTGTTCTCTGTATTACCTGGAGTTGAATATTGTCCTGCCTTGTTAGGTTGGGAAAGTTTTCTTGAATAATATCCTGAAGAGTATTTTCCAGCTTGGATTCATTCTCTTTGTCGCATTCAGGTACACCTATCAAACATAGATTAGGTCTTTTCACGTAGTCCCA
>NW_016110556.1:0-1868 GCF_001604975.1 Cebus imitator | reverse complement strand
CCTAGGCTGGAGTGCAATGGTGTGATCTTGGCTCACTGCAACCTCCACCTCCCGGGTTCCAGTGATTGTCCTGCCTCAGCCTCCTGGGTAGCTGGGATTACAGGCATGTGCCATCACGCCTGGCTAATTTTTGTATTTTTAGTAGAGATGGGGTTTCACCATGTTGCCCAGGCTGGTCTCAAACTCCTGACCTCAGGTGATCTGCTCACCTTGGCCTCCCAAAGTGCTGGAATTACAGGCCTGAGCCACCGCTCCCAGCCTAAGTTTTAATTTTAAATAAATATATTAAATACATAGGTGAAACTCAGATATGGCAAAAGTTGTAAATTTGGTTCGGAAATGACTGAGGTTTGGGAAACACCACATTCATCCAAAGGATGAGTGATGGTGAAATTTCAGGCAGAGGCTAACTAGTAGAGGAAGCTGCTTTTCAGCAGGTAATCTATTTTGCTCAGTGGACTTCAGCTGCCAGGGCCTCTGTGCTGATCTGGCTCAGAGCTCAAGTCAGGAAGTCTTTAATAGCTTTCAGTTTCTTCTGTTAATATAGGTCTGAAAAATCTTTTATTTAGTTCTTAGCCAGAGCTTGGGGGTCCTCCTCCTTTAAGTCCAGTCTCATCACAACAATGAGAACTCCCAGAACTTCCCTGTCCTTACCTTAGAAGATCTCTTCTTTTCTGCTTCTTTCCTGCTGATCTTCTTGGATTTCATGTTCAATGCTTCAAAGAGAGAAGGAGCAAAGAGAGATGTTTCTGGGGACATTGAGCTGCAGTGAAGTGAGAGGGGCAGAGGGGGCTTGGGAAGTCGCAGGGTAGGGGAGAGGAAGAGAAGTGGGCCGGATGAGTCACACTGTGAGACTCAAGCAAGTAGGCTCCTGTTAGCCCGGCTGCTGACTTGGAGCCAGGCACCGATAGCAACATGTCCCCTGAGGGAAGGCAAATGGGAAATCCAAGCAGGCACTGGGATCTGTCTGTGGCACTCACGTGGGGCCTGGTCCCTTGACCTATGTGAGCTTGGGCCACTCACAGCCACCCAAGGTGCCCCTTTTTTCATCTCCATTGTGGCAGGAGCAGGAACATTGTGATACACTGAAAATGGACTCCTGTCTTGTACACTGATGCACCTGTGTTTTCTATTTTCCATTCCTCACAGCTTTGGTGCCAAGCAGACCTTATTTGAATCCTGACTCTACCAATATAATGACTGTGTGGCTGTGGTTACCTTACTTATCCTCCTTGAGAGTCAGTTTTTTCATCTGCAAAAAAGGTTCTATAATAGCTGCCTTGCAATATTGTCTTGAGGATAAATGAAGTCTGTTTATAAACTGGAAAGTCTGTTACATTGAAGATCAATGAATGTTGTTTCTTCACTTCCCTGTCTGATATGTGTAGAATATCCTCTGTTCTTTCTTTCTTCGTTTTTTTAAATTTTGAGACAAAGTCTCACTCTGTCGCCCAGGCTACAGTACAGTGGTGTGATCTCAGCTCACTGTTCAACCTCCGCCTCCTGGGTTCAAGTGATTCTCCTGTCTCAGCCTCCTGAGTAGGTGGGATTACAGGTGTGTACCACCACGCGCAGGTAATTTTTGTATTTTTAGTAGAGATGGGGTTTTGCCATGTTGGCTAGGCTGGTCTCAAACACTTGACCTCAGGTAATCTGACCACCTTGGCCTCCCAAAGTGCTGGGATTACAGGCATGAGCCATGATGCCTGGTTGATTATTTATTTATTTATTTATTTATTTATTGAGACGGAGTCTCGCTCTTGTTACCCAGGCTGGAGTGCAATGGCGCGATCTCGGCTCACCGCAACCTCCGTCTCCTGGGTTCAGGCAATTCTCCTGCCTCAGCCTCCTGAGTAGCTGGGATTACA
>NW_016110555.1:0-1869 GCF_001604975.1 Cebus imitator | reverse complement strand
AAGGAAGGTCAAGATTGGGGCAATGCCGGGTGCGGTCGCTCACACTTTAATCACTTTGGGAGGCCGAGGTAGAGGATTGCTTGAGCCCAGGAGTTCAAGATCAGCCTGGGCAATGCAGCCAGACCCCATCTCTAAAAAAGAAAAAGAAAGAAAAAAAGGAGTGGGCAGGACAGAAAGAAGACTTAACCTCAGAGGTGGTCTGGCATCCATCCCTGTGGGGTTGGTGCCTTCTCTGCCGGCTGTCTGAGCCCTCCCCTCCTGCCTGGGCTGAGGAAGGCCAGCTGGGTCTCCTCTTCTGTGACTGTTTCTGGCCTAGGTTCTTTCTAACTTCAACTTCCTGTCTGTCCCCTGGCCTCTTCGTTCTAGCTGCCTAACTCTCCGAGGTACACTCTGCTTTTTTGTTGTTATTTGATTTCCTGTTAGCTGCTGCCTCCCAGCAGTTTCCAGATGAGGTTCAGCAAGTCTTTGGGGAGGAACTAAGTGCAGGGGAAGTTGTGGTTATTTTTTACCGAGTCCTGAGAAGTGGCCTAGGGATTCGACCATGATCCTCAAATGGCAGCAGCTTCACCTCCTGAAGGGTCTTTGCCCAGGGCTGATTTTGGGTGGGGAACAGGGAGTTTGAGGACTTGGGTGTGAGTGCGCCCAGGGCATGCTGGATGGGGAACAGTGCAGATGGGATTCCATGTTCTTCTCACTCTGTTTTGCTGAGAAGCCCTGTGGCAAAGGGTCTTGATTTGGTCCGGAAAACAAGTGCTCAATTATTGAGACATTTTGGAGAGAAGGGGTTGCCTTTGCCCAAGGGAAACCAGGTGTAAATGATGGTGGTGGGGGGGTAGTTAGCATACCTTGTCTAAACCCTAAGAACTCTATTCCGTGGGGAAGATAAAACTTCCCTGCAAGGTGGAAGTGAGGATCAGCAGAGATAACCTCTGGGAATGCGGCTGGTGTTGGCGAATAACAGACTGGAGGAGGGTTAACTGGCTCCGCACAGCAGGCGGGTGATGGCGGAATTTTAGTTCTGCATCCGCACTCATCTGACATTCTTTTTGTTTGTTTGTTTTCATCTGACATTTATGAGGAGCCTGTGTCATATCTATGAACTGAAGGAAATAGTGTATCTGACTGGGGTCTTAGCTGGGCTTTCGCATGCCTGCTTGACAAATACTAAATAGAAGCATTCTTGATTTGACCGGGTGCTTTCTGAGGCTCTACAATGGAGCTATGTACTGCAGAACATAGTTCATGGTTCTTGCCCTCTTAGCACTGTAAGGAATGTCACACATGTACATCACCCACACAGAATGGTTGTTTTTTTTTTAAAATTAATTAATTAATTAATTTTTTACTAAGATGAGGTTTCACCATGTTGGCCAGGCTGGTCTCGAACTCCTGACCTCTAGTGATCCGCCCACCTCGACCTCCCAAAGTGCTGGGATTACAGGCGAGAGCCACCACGCCTGGCCCAGAATTTTCTCTTTTTTTGAGATAGGGTCTCGCCCTGTTGCCCAGGCTAGAGGATAGTGATGTGATCATAGCTCACTGCAGCCTTGACCTCCTGGGCTCAAGCAATCCTCTTGTCTCAGCCTGTTGAGTAGCTGGGACTGTAGGCACACACTATCATGCCTGGCTAATTTTTTATTTTTTGTAGAGATAGGGTGTTGCTATGCCTCCCAGACTGGTCTTGAACTCCTGGACTCAAGCAGTCCTTCCACCTCAAGTGATGGGATTGTAGGAGTGAGCCATGGTGCCCAGCCCTGCCCACAGATTCTGAACACGTCTAGTGTGTAGCTTTTTGTGGTTGGTTTTGGTTCCTTTTATTTGCCTTTTTAGAAACTCCTTATCTCAGGGAGCCTTGGTATGAATATTTCA
>NW_016110554.1:0-1869 GCF_001604975.1 Cebus imitator | reverse complement strand
GCCCAGGCTGGAGTGCAGTGGTGTGATCTCAGCACACTGCAACCTCTACCTCCCAGGTTCAAGCAATTCTCCTGCCTCAGCCTCCCAAGTAGCTGGGACTACAGGCACATGCCACCATGCCCAGCTAATTTTTGCATTTTTAGTAAAGATGGAGTTTCACCATATTGCCCAGGCTGGTCCTGAACTCTTGACTTTGTGGTCTGCCCCTGTCGGCCTCCCAAAGTGCTGGGATTACAGGCATGAGCCAGCGCACCTGGCCTAATTTTTTTAAAAAAGTTTAAAGTTGGGGTCTCAGGCATCTTCAGGCAAGAGGCAGGCAGATCTCTAGAGCCCAGGAGGTCAGAAAAAAAAAAGACACTTCACAGCTAACCTTGGACACCTACACTCCCAAAGGAGAAGGGTGTCAGATTATCCATTTCTGCTTCATCCTGTCTCTAGAAGTGGGAAGTGGGGGATTTCACAAAATGTAGGAAGTTAAATAATTTCCCCTTCTGGCCGGGCGTGGTGGCTCACGCCTGTAATCCCAGCACTTTGGGAGGCCAAGGGAGGAGGATCACAAGGTCAGGAGTTTGAGACCAGCCTGGCCAATATACCGAAACCCTGTCTCTACTGAAAATACAAAAATTAGCTGGGCATGGTGGTGGGCGCCTATAATCCCAGCTACTCAGGAGGCTGAGGCAGGAAAATCACTTGGACCCAGGAGGCAGAGGTTGCAGTGAGCCATGATCATGACACTACACTCCAGCCTAGGCGACAGAGTGGTCCATCTAAAAAAAAAAAAAATTTTTTTTTGGCCAGGTGTGGTGGTTCACACCTATAATCCCAGCACTTTGGGAGGCCGAGGTGGGTGGATCACGTGGTCAACAGATCGATACCATCCTGGCCAACATGGTGAAACCCCATCTCTACTAAAAAATACAAAAATTAGCTAGGCGTGGTGATGCATGCCTGTAGTCCCAGCTACTCGGGAGGCTGAGACAGGAGAATTGCTTAAACCCGGGAAGCGGAGGTTGCAGTGGGCTGAGATTGCACCACTGCATTCCAGCCTGGTGCCCGGTGACAGAGCGAGACTTTGTCTCAAAAAAAAAAAATTTTTTTTAATGCAATTTAAAAATAAATAAATAAATAAAAATTTTTTTTGCCCTTTTCCTATGTAGGCAATGAGATAATAGACTCTTTGAGGCCAGGGTCTTAGTCTGTTCTCCACACTTTCCTGGATGCATTATAGTTCTTTTTTTTTTTTTTTTTTTTTAAGACAGGGTCTTGCCCTGTCACCTAGACCTCTCAGGCTCAAGTGATCTTCCTATCTCAACCTCCCGAGTAGCTGGAACTACAGGCATGCATCACTATGCCTAATTCTTTACTTTTTGTAGAGACAGAGTCTCACTATATTGCCCACACTGGTCTCAAACTCCTGACCTCAAGCAGTTCTCCCACCTCAGCCTTCCAAAGTGCTGGGATTGCACACGCTCAGCCCAAACATTTATTTAATGCCAACAATGTACAAAGAACTCACTCTAGGCTGGGCATGGTGGCTCACACCTATAACCCCAGCACTTTGGAAGGCCAAGGTAGGAGGATTGCTTGAGGCCAGTTGGAGACCAGGCTGGGCAACAAACAGACCCCATCTTTTTTTTCTTGAGACGGAGTCTCGATTTGTCACCAGGCTGGAGTGCAGTGTGCAATCTTGATTCACTGCAACCTCCACCTCCTCGGTTCAAGCTATTCTCCTGCCTTAGCCGCCCGAGTAGCTGGGACTACAGGCATGCTCCACTATGCTCGTCTAACTTTTTTTGCATTTTTAGTAGAGATGGTTTTTTTTTTTGTTTTTTTTTTTTTTGAGACGGAGTTTCGCTCATGTTACCCAGG
>NW_016110553.1:0-1870 GCF_001604975.1 Cebus imitator | reverse complement strand
TTTGAGACAGAGTCTCTGTCACCAGGCTGGAGTGCAGTGGTGCTATCTTGGCTCATTGTAACCTTACCCTCCCTAGTTGAAGCGATTCTCCTGCCTCAGCATCCCAAGTAGCTGGGATTACAGGCACACACCATGATACCTGGCTAATTTTTGTATATTTAGTAGAGACAGGGTTTCACCATGTTGGCCAGGATGGTCTCGAACTCCTGACCTCAAGTGATCTGCCCGCCTTGGCCTCCCAAAGTGCCACCACGCCCGGCCTCTTTAGATGTTTCTGTGAATTTTCAGTCATACCAAACTGCTCATTGTTAGAGAACTTAAACAGTTCTGTTACCAAAAGACCCTTCCATATTAATATATAGAGAGAAAACATGATTTTAATATTGGATAAGCATTATTAGAGTGACATGCATCTAAAGTAGTATAAAAACAACTACAAAATCTGGAAATAATTTCATGTACATCCATACAAAAAAAGTAGAATAGAGAACAATTTAAAACTTCTCATTTTCTTGAGATACAAGAGGATGCACATTGTGCCTGTCTCGCTTATACCTTAGGAGAGAACCCTGAGCAAATTACAAAGGTAAGTATGCACAGTTCCAAGGGTTAGAGGCCCATGAACTTGCACTGTAAAATCAAAAGGTCAAGACTTTCAATCAGGCCAGGCACGGTGGCTCACTCCTGTAATCCCAGCACTTTGGGAGGCCGAGGTGGGCAGATCACTTGAGGGCAGGAGTTTGAGACCAGACTGGCCAACATGATGAAACCCTGTCTCTACTAAAAATGCAAAAATCAGCTGGGGATGGTGGCAAGTGCCTGTAATCCCAGCTACTTGGAAGGCTGAAGCAGGATAATCACTTGAATCTGGGAGGCAGAGGGTGCAGTGAGCCAAGATCATGCCACTACACTCTAGCCAAGGCAACAGTGTGACCCTGTCTCAAAAAAAAAAGCAAAAAACAAAAAAACCTTTTGATCAGGCATATTATATTCTGGAGACATCCCACAGAAGGAAGGGTAGGTAAGCAGAGACTTCCTTCCCCAATAAAAATTTCATCACTGGACACTTATATCATCTGACATGATCAGGTGGTGTGTGTCCTGCACAGGTTTCTCAAGCTTCCTGAGGGTTACTTCTTGTGTGCAGTGAAACATCTCTATAAGAATGCCGCTACCTGGCCAGGCGCAGTGGCTCACGCCTGTAATCCCAGCGTTTTAGGAGGCCAAGCCAGGCAGATCACGAGGTCAAGAGATCGAGACCATCCGGATCATGAGGTCAAGAGATCAAGACCATCCTGGCCAGCATGGTGAAACCCTGTCTCTACTAAAAAATACAAAAATTAGCTGGGTGTGGTGGCATGCGCCTGTAGTCCCAGCTACTCGGGAGGCTGAGGCAAGAGAATTGCTTGAACCCAGGTGGCGGAGATTGCAGTGAGCCGAGATTGCACTCTGTCTCAAAAAAAAAAAAAAAAAGAATACCACTACCTAGGAGCTGGAAACCTGCGTATCATCACTTTATTGGTTGACCCTACAATTATTATCTTTTTAAATGAAACACTTTGAATGAGGCCTTATTTAAAACAGAATTAGGTAAGTTTTAGGAAATGGTAAATGTAATTATGTAAGTTAAATTTTAATAATAATAAAGATAAATAAAAGACAAAAATTAAAAAATAAAAAATAACAATAGAGTGAAGATGTTCTCAAAGGATGAAATAGGCTAAACCTAATGGGAAAATTCAGCTTGTTTCCCCAAATACCTCACAGATAGTGCAATGGCTTTAGAAACCATTGAGAAATGACAGACACTTCAACAATATTACTTAAGAAGGTGCCGATGGCTCTCATGGCTTTAGAAACCATTGAGAAA
>NW_016110552.1:0-1871 GCF_001604975.1 Cebus imitator | reverse complement strand
GAGTCTGGCTCTGTTGCCTAGGCTGGAGTGCAGTGATGTGATCTCAGCTCACTGCAACCTCTGCCTCCTGGGTTCAAGCGATTCTCCTGCCTCCGCCCCCTGAGTAGCTGGGATTGCAGGCACATGCCACCACGCCCGGCTAATTTTTGTATTTTTAGTAGAGATGGGGTTTCGCCATGTTGGCCAGGCTGGTCTCGAACTCCCGACCTCAGGTGATCTCACCTCGGCCTCCCAAAGAGTTGAGATTACAGACATGAGCCACTGTGCCCGGCCTGAAATTTTTAATAACAGGATTTATATAAGGTGTTTACGACATTTGTTTAAGCTCATTTGCTCCCTAATACATGCAATAACTTAGGTGACCTGGTCTGCTACTTTATCATGAAACCTCGACTTACTGCTTTGTAGAATGAACTCAGCATTCCTTTGGAAATGAGTAGTTGGAAAAAAAAATGCAAATATTTATCTGAGTGCCTGTTGTACCTTACTCTGCCAAATGGACACAGATGTCTGGAGGTTTGTTTGCTCACTTCTGCTGTAAAGCTGGCCCTTTGCCTCACTTCACCTCTTCATTTCTCCCTCAAATGTCTTTGCCTGTTTGTTTCCACTGAGTGCTGCATAAAGCAATTTACAGATCGAAGTTGCGTTTGATGTCTTGATTCTGATTCTTGAGTTCTAAAGTTTAGTCAGCTGAGATTTGTTTAGTTTCCAAAGAAACCTGTTTCCTTTCCCAAATAAACATGTGTTATTTATTAGATCTCTGTTCTTTCGATGTGTTACTTTAATTTCTTGGAAGCTTCATTTTCTTTTTCCCTCTTTTTTTTTGAGATGGAGTTTTGCTTTTCTTGCCCAGACTGGAGTGCAATGGCGTGATCTCGGCTCACCCAACCTCCAGAAGGATCCTTCCCCAAAGGGAAGAAATTTTAAGGTGTAAATAATTACTACTTATAGCCATCGGAAATATATTTCCCTATCCTGTTTCAACAAGTTCATTGTAATTCCCAGGTTCTGAGTAGATGGTGCTGACAGCTTTGAGCTGTCTAGGTTAAAGAAGAAAGTTTCGTTTAAGCTGTCATTAAAACGGTTCTGACTTTATCAGGTATCTCTGTGGAAAAAATAGATTTAAGGTAAGAAAAGTAAGATATAAATTATTTATTTATGTAGACGGAGTCTCACTCTGTCGCCCTGGCTGGAGTGCAGTGGTGAAATCTCATCACTGGACCTCCGCCCCCTGGGTTCAATGGATTCTCCTGCCTCAGCCTCCAGAGTAGCTGGGATTATAGGTACGCGTCACCACACCTGGGTCATTTTTGAATTTTTAGTAGATATGGGGTTTTGCCATGTTGGCCAGGCTTGTCTCGAACTCCTGACCTTAAGTGATTTACCCACCTCAGCCTCCCAACGTGCTGGGATTATAGGCGTGAGCCACCGCGCCTGGCCGGCTGTAAGATAGAAATTATACATACTGTATGTGAATGAATTAAATTTATTTCAGAGTCTATAATTTTCTCCAGATGCTTTCAGATAGCTAGACATTCTCTATACATAAATGGCTGAAAAGTTTGTAGATGTAGAAAATTAAGTAAAAGTTTTTTTTTTTTTTTTGAGTCGGAGTTTCGCTCTTGTTACCCAGGCTGCAGTGCAATGGCATGATCTTGGCTCACCTCAACCTCCGCCTCCTGGGTTCAAGCAATTCTCCTGCCTCAGCCTCCCGAGTAGCTGGGATTACAGGCACGTGCCACCATGCCCAGCTGATTTTTTGTATTTTTAGTAGAGACAGGGTTTCACCATGTTGACCAGGATGGTCTCGATCTCTTGACCTCGTGATCCACCCGCCTTGGCCTCCCAAAGTGCTGGGATTACAGGCTTGA
>NW_016110551.1:0-1871 GCF_001604975.1 Cebus imitator | reverse complement strand
CTTCCTCACTTTCTGGCACTAAAGATGCTTCAGGGTTAGCTTGCATATTTCCTGCCTTAGTCCTACAACCAGCCATTTTTCCTAGGAGCCCTGGTTTCTTCTTTTAGAGAATGATACTAGAAACCAAGATCTTCTAGCTAAATATGCTTATTGCCACTAGATGTAATTGCTTCTAGGGCCTCTCAGGTAACAGAACAAAGAAATATGTATATACTAACCTGTGCATAACACATATATATAGGCATTTCTATATATGTAACCTCTATACTAAGCTAAACATGAGTTCACACTGATGTCTCCAACTCTAATCCATGATCAGATGGATTGTTTTCCTTTCCTTGCTTATCTGTAACCTCTCACTCCTACAGTGAGAAAACTGGTTCCCACCATCTGCCATCCATTTACTTTAATTGTTCAGTTCTGCTATACATGCATAATGGTTCAGATTTGTTAACACATACCCCTGTGGGAAACAACTTTATCAACTAGAATACAGTAATACAGTGCTTATTTACAATTGCCCCTTTAGTCTTACAACTCCACTCATTTCCAAAGTTACTTTCCTACGTACTTTCTCCCTATACTCCTTCTTCAGTAAGGTGGTTTCATATATTTATTTATTTTTTCTTTTATTGAGACAAGCTTTTACTCCTGTCACCCTGGCTGGAGTGCAGTGGTGTGATCTCAGCTCACTGCAACCTCAACCTCCAGGGTTCAGGTGATCCTCCAACCTTAGCCTCCTAAGTAGCTGGTACCACCGGTTTGTACCACTACACCCAGCCTAGTTTTGTATTTTTTGTAGTGATGGTGTTTTGCTTTGCCCAGGCTGGTCTCAAACTCCTGGTCTCAAGCAATCTGCCCGCCTCAGCCTCCCAAAGTGCTGGGATTACAGGTGTGAGCCACCACACCCAGTCACTTATTTATTCTGAGACAGGGTTACACTCTGTCACCTAGGTTAGAGTGCAGTGGCACAATCATAGCTCACATCAGCCTTAAACTCCTGGGCTCAAGTGAGTCTCCTGACTCAGCCTCACAATTAGCTGGGACTACAGGTGTATGCCACCAGTCCTGGGTATTTTATTTCTTTCTTCCTTTTTTTTGAGATGGAGTTTCACTCTTGTTGCCCAGGCTGGAGTGCAATGGTGCAATCTCATTTTACTGCAACCTCCACTCACAGCAACTTCCACTTCCCGGGTTCAAGCAATTCTTCTGCCCCAGCCTCCCAAGTAGCTGGAATTACAGGTGTGTGCCACCACACCTAGCTGATTTTGTATTTTTAATAGAGATGGGGTTTCTCTATGTTGGTCAGGCTGGTCTCGAACTCCCAACCTCAGGTGATCCATCTGCCTCAGCCTCCCAAAGTGCTGGGATTACAGGTGTGAGCCACCGTGCCCAGCTTTTTTTTTTTTTTTGAGACAGAGTCTCATTCTGTCATCCAGCCTGGAGTGCAGTGGTGTGATCTCAGCTCACTGCAACCTCCACCTCCTGGGTTCAAGGGATCCTTCTTCCTCAGCCTCTCAAGTAGCTGGGATTACAGGTGTCTGCCACCATGCCAGGGTAATTTTTTGTATTTTTAATAGAGGTAAGGTGTCACCATGTTAGCCAGGCTGCTCTCGAACTCCTGACCGCAAGTGATCTGCCCGTCTCGATTTCCCAAAGTGTTGGGATTACAGGTGTGAGCCACTGTGCCTGGCCTATTCTGTTATTTATATCAGTATAGACACATATTTATTTTACACCTCAGGTTACAATCCCAAATGTTTTCTTGCTCAAAATTGTTCCCATTTCGGTGAACATGAAGAACCTCTTTCAGCTGGCTCCTATTTCTGTGACACACCCATATTATTGTATTGTGAGTTGCTTTTTGGTTT
>NW_016110550.1:0-1872 GCF_001604975.1 Cebus imitator | reverse complement strand
AAAAAAAAAAAAAAAAAAAAAAAAATATGGCCCATTGTAATAGAAAATATTTTTCTGTAAAGGAATAATATGTTTATTAAATCTGAAATGTATCATCATATAATATCTGTAAGAAAAATCGTATTTTTCTTTTTGAGATGGAGTCTCATTCCATCGCCCGGGTTGGAGTGCAGGGGGGCGATCTCTGGTCACTGTAACCTCCGCCTCCTGGGTTCAAGCAATTCCCCTATCTCAGCCTCCCAAGTAACTTGGACTACAGGCGTCTGTTACCACATCCATCTAATTTTTTTTTTTTTTTTTAAGTACAGACAGGGTTTCACCTTGGTCAGGCTGGTCTTGAACTCAGGCTGGTCTTGAGGCCAAGGTGATCTACCCACCTTGGCCTCCCAAAGTGTTGGAATTACAGGCATAAGCCACCGCGCCCATCAGAAAAAAAAATTATTTCACAAATTAGAAGTTAGACACCAAAGACTGTAACGTTAAGGGAACTATTACAAATAGTCTCAAAAAATAAAAGGGGGAGGGTATACATTCTAAATATAAGTAACACATTACAAATATAGCAACATCAACAAGTTAGTTTTTTGTCAATGATAAAAGTGAATGTTAATAGTAGATATCATTGCAACATGAGTACAACATTTTTCTGGCTCTTTCTATATTTCTTCAGATCTAAAAAAAAAAAGCTCCACTAACAGAGATAAGCTATCATCATATCATCATGACACGTCTATCTTTCTCCCACAGTTCTTTCAGGCAGCAGAAATACAGAGGAAGAGAGTAACAGTGAAAAACAAACCACTCTCTTTTTTTTGTGCCAGCATAACCAGCTCTTACCACAAAGAGGTAAGACAGATAAAAAGAGTTTTTGTTATATAAAGAAAATACAGGCCGGGCACGGTGGCTCATGCCTATAATCCCAGCAGTCTAGGAAGCTGAGACAGGTGGATTGCTTGAGCTCAGGAGTCTGAGTCTGTAGTAAGCTATGATCATACCACTGCACTCCAGCCTGGGCAACAGTGAAAACTTCTCTTCAAAAAAAAAAAAAAAGATTTATTAAAGTTACTAATCAAGTTGGAATAATTAAATATTGTAGGACTTTATAACCATTACATTTCAATGTCATAAAAATACTTTTCTTCAGAGCAAGGATTAAATTTGTTATCCTAACATTTCTATATGAGTTACTTTTATACTTGTATTTCTGCATGAGTACATATTTTATAGTGAAACACAGCACATTCTTACCCCAGCTTTGAAAATCCCAGTGAAGTTCTAGATAAAAGTCACCTAGCTGAAAAATGAAATATGAATAATTACTACATGCATCTTAGTTAACAGCTCTTACGCTTTAAAAAATATTTTATCATCAAAGGTCTCTAGTCAGAAGTAGGAAATGATAAAAAATTAACTTTAATGTTTGGAATTTGATAGAAAAAAATATGGCTATTCCTTAAAATAAAACATTATAATACACGCATTACTATACTTAGTTACAAAGGAAAATATGCACCTGTATATTTTATAAGAATATTTTAATTACATTGTAACATATCTGAAACAGGTAAGCATTTAAATTTGTATCAATAAATATTACACTTCCCAGTATAAGCATTTAAATTTATATCAATAAATATTATACTTCCCATTATAAACAAAAAAATTATAAATATAATTTTTTAAATAACTTTAGAAGTGTTATTAAAAATTACTACCAAAATGATTATTTGTATATCCTCATAATGGCATTTAAAAAATGGCCCATTGTGCCAGGCGTGGTGGCTCAAGCCTGTAATCCCAGCACTTTGGGAGGCCGAGGTGGGTGGATCACGAGGTCAAGAGATCGAGACCATCCTGATCAACATGGTGAAA
>NW_016110549.1:0-1873 GCF_001604975.1 Cebus imitator | reverse complement strand
ATACTCATCTAGGTTGTTTCAAAACACATTCTCTATTTTCTACTTTTATTACCAATTGCAATGTACATGTATGCTGTATCCTCAGAATCTACTCTAAACATTTAATCTCAATCAAGCTTCCCAAAAAAGCATTGCATGTTGATTTTGCCTTACATGTTTTGTATTTTACCTACATACTATTGAAAATTAAGTAGGGAAACTTGGAATAAGAAATACCAGAAATTAAAAATCACTAAATTGACAAATTAACTTTTTTTTGAGATGATAAATTTTGAAATATTTTCCAAGCAGGAACTTGTAATAGTTATATAATTACACTGTTTCAATTGTTATTTATATAAATCCAAGATCAAAGGATTCTGCACATAATTTATTCACTTGTGTATTTTAAATGCATTGCAGCATAAATTCTTTAGTTTGGTGTACTTTTTTTTTTTTAATTGTACTTTAGGTTCTGGGGTACATGTGCAGATCATGCAGAATTGTTGCATAGGTACACACATGGCAATGTGGTTTGCTGCCTCCATCTCCCCATCACCTACATCTGGCATTTCTCCACATGTTATCCCTCTCTGATCTCCCCACCTCCCCACTGTCCCTTCCTTGGCCCCTCCCAACAAACCCCAGTGTGCGATGCTTCCCTCCCTGTGTCCATGTGTTCTCATTGTTCAATACCCACCTATGAGTGAGAATATGTGGTGTTTGATTTTCTGTTCTTATGTCAGATTGCTGAGAGTGATGGTTTCCAGATTCATCCATGTCCCTACAAAGGATAGATCTCGTCATTTTTTATGACTGCATAGTATTCCATGGTGTATATGTGCCACATTTTCCTTGTCCAGTCTATGGTCGATGGGCATTTGGGTTGGTTCAAGGTCTTTGCTATTGTAAACATTGCCTTTATGAACATACGTGTGCATGTGTCTTCATAGTAGAACAATTTATAATCCTTCGGATATATACCCAGTAATGGGATTGCTGGGTCAAATGGAATTTCTATTTCTAGGTCCTTGAGGAAGTGCCACACTGTCTTTCCCCAATGGTTTAACTAGTTTACACTCCCACCAACAGTGTAAGTGTTCCTATTTTTCCACATCCTCTCCAACATCTGTTGTCTCCAGATTTTTTAAATGATTGCCATTCTAACTGGCATGAGATGGTATCTCAGTGTGGTTTTGATTTGCATTTATCTAATAATCAGTGTTGATTAGCATTTTTTCATATGTTTGTTGGCCTCATATATGTCTTCTTTTAAAAAGTGTCTGTTCATATCCTTTGCCCACTTTTAGATGGGTTTGTTTGGTTTTTTCTTGTAAATCTGTTTTGGTTCTTTGTAGATTCTGGATATTAGCCCTTTGTTAGATTGGTAGATTGCAAAATTTTTTTCCCATTCTTTTGGTTGCCGGTTCACTCGAATGATTATTTCTTTTGCTGTGTAGAAGCTCTGGAGTTTAATTAGGTCCCATTTGTCTATTTTTGCTTTTGTTGCCAATGCTTTTGCTGTTTTAGTCATGAAGTCCTTGCCTGTGCCTATGCTCTGAATGGTATTGCCTAGGTTTTCTTCTGGGGTTTTTATGGTGTTAGGTCTTATGTTTAAATCTTTAATCCATTTGGAGTTAATTTTAGTGTAAGATATAAGAAAGGGGTCCAGATTCTGCTTTCTGCACATGGCTAGCTAGTTTTTCCAACACCATTTATTAAACAGGAAATCGTTTCCCAATTGCTTGCTTTTGTCAGGTTTGCCAAAGATCAGATGTTTGTAGATGTGTGGCATTGCTTCTGAGGCCTCTGTTCTGTTCGACTGGTCTATATCTCTGTTTTGGTACCAGCACCATGCTGTTTTGATTACTGTAGCCTTGTAGTATAGTTTGAA
>NW_016110548.1:0-1874 GCF_001604975.1 Cebus imitator | reverse complement strand
TTTAAGCCAGAGTCTTGCTCTGTCACCCAGGCTGGAGTGCAGTGGTACAGTCTCGGCTCACTGCAACCTTCGCCTCCAGAGTTCAAGTGAATCTCCTGCCTCAGCCTCCCGAGTAGCTGGGATTACAGGGATTACAGCATGTACCACCACGCCCAGCTAATTTTTGTATTTTTAGTAGATATGGGGTTTTACCATGTTGACCAGGCTGTTCTCAAACTAGCCTCAGGTGATCCTCCCGCCCAGGCCTCCCAAAGTGCAGGGTTTACAGGTGTGAGCCACCGCATCCAGCCTATCATCTTTTAAATTTAAATTTTATATGATCAAATTTATTAATTGCTTTTCCTTTTGACTTCTGGTTTTTAAGTCTTCTTTAGAAAGACTTTCCTCACCTCAAGACTTTACATATAGTAATCTATGCCCAGTTTTAGTTTTTAAAGGACCTTGTCTTTTACATTTAAATCTCAAATCAATATGAAATTTATTTTTGTGTAAATAGAGATCCCTTAAATTTTGTGCATAAGGCCGGGCGCAATGGCTCATGTCTGAAATCTCAGCATTTTGGGAGGCCGAAGTGGTGGATCATTTGAGGTCAGGAGTTCGAGACCAGCTTGGCCAACATGGTAAGAACTTGTCTCTACTAAAAAATACAAAATTTAGCCAAGTGTGGTAGCATGCTCCTATAATCCCAGTTACTGAGGAGGCTGAGGCAGGAGAATCCCTTGAACCTGGGAGGCGGACGTTGCAATGAGCCAAGATTAGCCACTGCACTCCAGCCTGGGCAACAGAGTGAGACTCCATCTCAAAAAAAAAAAAATGGTACAAATGCTTAGCTAATTATTCCAACACTGCTTATTGAATAATCCCAACACTGTTATTATTATTATTATTTTTGAGACGACAGAGTTTTGTTCTTGTTGCCCAGGCTGGAGTGCAATGGCACAATCTTGGTTAACTGCAACGTCTACTTCTTGGGTTCAAGCAATTCTCCTGCCTCAGCCTCCCATGTAGCTGGGATTACAGGCGTGTGCCATGACACCCAGCTAATTTTTAGTATTTTTGGTAGACATGGGGTTTCACCATGTTAGCTGGGCTGGTCTCAAACTCCTGACCTCAGGTGATCTACCCACCTCTTCCTCCTAAAGTGTTGGGATTACAGGTGTGAGCCACTGTGACCAGCAGAAATACAATCTTTATTATATACATTTTTATATACATACAGATTCCGCGTCCTATTATATCCTTCTGCCTATTTCTGTATTAGTAAATGTCCAGTTTATTTTTAGTTTTAATTTTTATCGGTAAAATGTCCAATTTTAATTAGCTACATTATTCATTTTAGTGTTAGCTAGGGCAAGCTTCTGCTCCTTATTCCTTTTTGGTATTTTCTTAGTTATTTGTACATCTTTATTCCTTCTGATAAATTTTATTTTTTAATTTTCCTACTTTGAGACAGAGTCTTGCTATGTTGCCCAGGCTGGTCTTGAACTCCTTAGTCTCCAGCAATCCTCCCACCTCAGCCTCCTGAGTAGCTGGAACTACAGGCACTTCTGATAAATTTTGGAATTATTTTTTCCAAGTTAAAAAAAAAGTCCTGGCCAAGCACAGTGGTTCATGCCTATAATCCCAGCACTTTGGGAGGCCGAGGTGGGTAAATTACAAGGTCAGGAGTTTGAGACCAGCCTGGCCAACATGGTGAAACCCTGTCTCTACTAAAAATACAAGAATCAGCGAGGCGTGGTGGTATGCACCTGTAATCTCAACTACTGGGGAGGCTGAGGCAGGAGAATTGCTTGAACCCAGGAGGCGGAGGTTGCAGTGAGCCGAGATCACGCCACTGCACTCCAGCCTGGGCAACAGAGCAAGACTCTATCAAA
>NW_016110547.1:0-1874 GCF_001604975.1 Cebus imitator | reverse complement strand
AGGTGGCGAGAACAGAAACTAAAGGACATTGGCACCAACTGTGTGCCAGGTGTTGGGCTAAGCAACATACATAGAATCTCATTTAATATTTATAAGCATGTAGGACAGGCCTTATCTTCTTCACTTTATAGATGAGAAAGCTGAGGCCCAGGGAGGTGAAGTAATTTGCCAAAGGTCCCACAGTGGCCTGTTGCTGGAGCCTGACTTCAGTCATCCTCCCATTTTCCCTCCCTCCACAGTACATATATCTGGGTGAAATTGGGTTAAAAGGAACAAGGGAAACCTATAAAAGAGAAATATTTCCTAAAAGAGCAACCTGGGGTGCTGCACACACGCACACATGTGCTGATAGCTATTCTCACCTGGGAGTTTAGTTATAAATATTTTCAGTGAAATTAGAGTCTCCAATATGGGTGTTAAGAAGTTAGAAGGAGCAGCACTGGATACCATGAGGTTGAGATGATAACTTTGAATAGACTCATCTGTCCAC
Organism: Cebus imitator; assembly: GCF_001604975.1. Classification (NCBI taxonomy): domain Eukaryota; kingdom Metazoa; phylum Chordata; class Mammalia; order Primates; family Cebidae; genus Cebus; species Cebus imitator. The sequence goes on along the minus strand of NW_016110547.1, from coordinate 1,384 downwards.
CATCCCCAGTACATCTCATGGGCTATGGGAGACACTTTGAATATCCATCGATAAGTTTATATACTTCCCTGTGGCAGGCAGGGCCCTTCCCAGATGAAATTCAGAGAGCTAACAGGAGTTTCTGCGAAGGAGAACTAGGCTTGTCCTCATAGGGGTGGGTAAAGGCTCTAAGAGTCTGGCTGGTCCCTGACATTAGTAACTTCTTATCACTGTTGGTTTCCTTTTCTCATTTACATTCTCACCCTATATGCTTGAGGAAGGTCAAGGGCAGCCCTCTCCCTGTTTTTATTTTTTAACCGTCTGTTAAAGTTAATTAGTAATCACCTCCCTGGGCCTCAGTTTTCTCATCTATAAAGTGAAGAAGATAAGACCTGTCCTACATGCTTATTATAAATATTAAATGAGATTCTATGTATGTTGCTTAGCCCAACACCTGGCACACAGTTGGTGCCAATGTCCTTTAGTTTCTGTTCTCGCCACCTACAAGGTTCATGAGTCAATAATAATTAGAACAACCCGACAGCAACAAACACTGATTAGTTGTATTCATGTGCCAGTCACCATGCTGAGCCCTTTGCAGACGTCATTACTTGTAAGCTTATACATCACAACCATCGAACAATGTAAGTTCTCCTGTTATATCTTCTTAACGGATAAAGAAACTGAGACTCAGAGAGGCTAAGTAAATTCTCCAAGGTCACAGTGAAAGTGATTTAAACCCAGTTGGGCGGCACTTTAAAGACGAAGTTCTTAGAAACAGCTAGACGTAGAGATATGACCATAAAAAGATTTTTAAAAATAAACAAACTTCCCATGCCTTTTTTGGCCTTCCGCCTACAATAAGCACTCCAATTTCTGGCCACCAACCGGGTTATTTTCTCCAAGCTCTCCTACCACCTGGATTCCAAAGCCCAGAAAAGGAAGAAACATGTTTATCTGATTAATCTGTGTGATCTCTGAGCCATCACCCATCAAAGGTCTGGCTTTGCCAGGAAACAATTAGTGCCTAATTGACAATTGCTGGTGTCTCTGTATCTGTTCCCTAGACCTGCTGACAGCTTCCCTCAACCAGAGTATTTTATTATAAAAATTTTCTCTGGTGAGGCTTCCAGGGCCTGCATTCTAGGTGAGAACAAGCTGAAGGAGAGCATTAGGCTGCCAGACAGGGGAGAAGACCCCGCAGTCCTGCCTGGACTCAGCTCTTGCAGAAGCCATGTACCTTAGTTAGTCCAGACTGCTATAACAAATTGCCATGGACTAGATGGCTTAAAAACCATCAACGATAGACTGGATAGGGAAAATGTGGCACATATACACCATGGAATATTATGCAGCCATCAAAAACGATGAGTTTGTGTCCTTTGTAGGGACATGGATGAACCTG
>NW_016110546.1:0-1874 GCF_001604975.1 Cebus imitator | reverse complement strand
AGGTGGCGAGAACAGAAACTAAAGGACATTGGCACCAACTGTGTGCCAGGTGTTGGGCTAAGCAACATACATAGAATCTCATTTAATATTTATAATAAGCATGTAGGACAGGTCTTATCTTCTTCACTTTATAGATGAGAAAACTGAGGCCCAGGGAGGTGATTACTAATTAACTTTAACAGACGGTTAAAAAATAAAAACAGGGAGAGGGCTGCCCTTGACCTTCCTCAAGCATATAGGGTGAGAATGTAAATGAGAAAAGGAAACCAACAGTGATAAGAAGTTACTAATGTCAGGGACCAGCCAGACTCTTAGAGCCTTTACCCACCCCTATGAGGACAAGCCTAGTTCTCCTTCGCAGAAACTCCTGTTAGCTCTCTGAATTTCATCTGGGAAGGGCCCTGCCTGCCACAGGGAAGTATATAAACTTATCGATGGATATTCAAAGTGTCTCCCATAGCCCATGAGATGTACTGGGGATGGTGGACAGATGAGTCTATTCAAAGTTATCATCTCAACCTCATGGTATCCAGTGCTGCTCCTTCTAACTTCTTAACACCCATATTGGAGACTCTAATTTCACTGAAAATATTTATAACTAAACTCCCAGGTGAGAATAGCTATCAGCACATGTGTGCGTGTGTGCAGCACCCCAGGTTGCTCTTTTAGGAAATATTTCTCTTTTATAGGTTTCCCTTGTTCCTTTTAACCCAATTTCACCCAGATATATGTACTGTGGAGGGAGGGAAAATGGGAGGATGACTGAAGTCAGGCTCCAGCAACAGGCCACTGTGGGACCTTTGGCAAATTACTTCACCTCCCTGGGCCTCAGCTTTCTCATCTATAAAGTGAAGAAGATAAGGCCTGTCCTACATGCTTATAAATATTAAATGAGATTCTATGTATGTTGCTTAGCCCAACACCTGGCACACAGTTGGTGCCAATGTCCTTTAGTTTCTGTTCTCGCCACCTACAAGGTTCATGAGTCAATAATAATTAGAACAACCCGACAGCAACAAACACTGATTAGTTGTATTCATGTGCCAGTCACCATGCTGAGCCCTTTGCAGACGTCATTACTTGTAAGCTTATACATCACAACCATCGAACAATGTAAGTTCTCCTGTTATATCTTCTTAACGGATAAAGAAACTGAGACTCAGAGAGGCTAAGTAAATTCTCCAAGGTCACAGTGAAAGTGATTTAAACCCAGTTGGGCGGCACTTTAAAGACGAAGTTCTTAGAAACAGCTAGACGTAGAGATATGACCATAAAAAGATTTTTAAAAATAAACAAACTTCCCATGCCTTTTTTGGCCTTCCGCCTACAATAAGCACTCCAATTTCTGGCCACCAACCGGGTTATTTTCTCCAAGCTCTCCTACCACCTGGATTCCAAAGCCCAGAAAAGGAAGAAACATGTTTATCTGATTAATCTGTGTGATCTCTGAGCCATCACCCATCAAAGGTCTGGCTTTGCCAGGAAACAATTAGTGCCTAATTGACAATTGCTGGTGTCTCTGTATCTGTTCCCTAGACCTGCTGACAGCTTCCCTCAACCAGAGTATTTTATTATAAAAATTTTCTCTGGTGAGGCTTCCAGGGCCTGCATTCTAGGTGAGAACAAGCTGAAGGAGAGCATTAGGCTGCCAGACAGGGGAGAAGACCCCGCAGTCCTGCCTGGACTCAGCTCTTGCAGAAGCCATGTACCTTAGTTAGTCCAGACTGCTATAACAAATTGCCATGGACTAGATGGCTTAAAAACCATCAACGATAGACTGGATAGGGAAAATGTGGCACATATACACCATGGAATATTATGCAGCCATCAAAAACGATGAGTTTGTGTCCTTTGTAGGGACATGGATGAACCTG
>NW_016110545.1:0-1875 GCF_001604975.1 Cebus imitator | reverse complement strand
GCCTCCCACAGTGCTGGGATTACAGGCTTGAGCCACCGTGCCCGGCCCATCTGTTTCTTTTTAAGTAAGCTTTGGTAATTTGTGTCTTTCAAGGAATGTGTCTGTTTCACCCCTGTCAGTGGACGTTTTGGCATGGAGATGTTTATAGCATGTCCTTATGATCCTTTATGTGTTGGATCTGTTGTGGGGTCACCCAGGCTTAGAAGCCTCAAACCCTTGTATTGACCCCACTACACAGGCTTTTGCTCTCCTTGCTGTTTAGGCAGCTGTTCTGCTTGGGTCTGGGTGCAGTGGCTCACGCCTGTAATACCAGGACTTTGGGAGGCTGAGACGGGAGGATCTCTTGAACCCGGGAGTTCGAGGCCAGCCAGGGCAATATAGTGACACCTTGTCTCTACTGGAATTCAAAAGAAAACTAGCCAGGTGTGGTGGCGTGTGTCTGTAGTCCCAGCTACTTGGGAGGCTGAGGAGGGAAGATCGCTTGAGCCTGGGAGGTCGAGGCTGCAGTGAGCCATGATCTTGCCACTGCACTCCAGCTTGAGTGACAGAGTGAGACCCTGTCCCAAAAAAAAAAAAAAAAAAAAAAAAAACCCAAAGCAAACAACCGCCCCCCAAAATCTGCTTATGAAAGGGGAGACATCCAACTCCCAGATCACGCCCTCCTAACTCCCAAAACTTAACTTCTGTGTTTAGTGCTTACAACTGCATAGGAGCTCTTGTTAGTTCCATTCTACAGATGAGGAAACAGTCCCGGCGTTAGGTGGCAGAGCCAGGATTTGAACCCTGGCTGCCAGCACCCCCCCAGCCTGGGTGTGCTACAGCGTCACTGTCAAGCACAGCCAAAATCACGGCCCGACCTATCTGCCGGGCGGGGTGGGGGGGCGGGTAGGGATTCCTCTACCCTGACAGCAGCTTGAGGTTACATTCTTTGCCGGAGAAAAGCGTTTTGAAACAGAAACGCCCAAGGTGTCCCTGACGCTGAGGTCTGGAAGTCAGGCAGACTTGGGGCTCTGAACTTGGCTGGTGTCTTCCCCAGCTGGGTGCTCAGAGACCGGGGTTTGGCCTTCCCGAGGCCCCAAACCACCTGCTCGGCCCTGCGTCCAGCCGGCCGGCGCCCGAGTGAGCAAGCAAGGGGACCCTCCGCTGTCTTTATATACCGGAGTTATTTTTAACCATCGCCTCCCAGAACATTACCGAGCTTCCTCTCTCCAACACGCAGGAAACCCTACTTGGCCGTGCTTCCTGCTAACACGAGGTTCTGCGATTGCAGAGAACAACAGCCCCGAGACTGCTTGGCTCCGGGGGAAAAAAACCTGGCCCCCTTTCAAACTTTGACAGAAAACCTTTCAGAGCTCTGAACTCCCACCAGCTCCAGGACGGCTCCGATAGCGCTGACAAATGAGCCGGGACCGGACCCGGGGCTCCTAGGCTGGGAGGGGACCCCAGCTCCCTTGTTTCTTCCTAAGGTAGAAAAAAGAAGTGTGTGTTCCTTCCCCCACCACGGAAGGACAGAGAAATGTTTGCACTGGTAGATTTTTAAATACTTCTGTTTATTTTTATGGAAGTGCAATTCACATGAAATTAACCATCTTAAAGGTAGCGGCATTTTATATCTATGCAGTGTTGTGCAGCTGCCACCTCTACCTAGTTCTAGAATATTTTCATCAGCTGAAGGGAGTCACTTCCCATTTCCCCACCCCCAGCCCTGGCAAATGCCAGTCTGCTTTCTGGCTGTATGGATTTGCCTATCTGGGCATCTCACATAGATAGGATTGAACAAGATGTGGCCTTTTCTGTCTGGTTGCTTTTACTCTGGGTAATGTTTTTTCTTTCTTTTTCTTTTCTTTTCTTTTCTTTCTTTTTTTTTTTTTTTTT
>NW_016110544.1:0-1876 GCF_001604975.1 Cebus imitator | reverse complement strand
AAAGATAACTATCCACCAGACCCTCAGACTTTCACGTTGAATTGACAGTGCCACCTGTGAAATCCTCTGCAGCTACAGTATAGGCCATAGCTCTAGCAACTCATTTTCTCAGAAATAAGCAACTTCTCAGCTCCAGCCATGAACATGAAAGTTATTCTGGACTAAATTTCAGTTAGAAAGAAGAGTAGGTATTACATTTCATTTGGCATTTGTATATACTTTTATAAACAGAAATGCAGACATACATGGATTTTGCCACTCACTATACCATTACAGGACACAAAGAGCCTTTGGTGACAATGTTCCAAGTATGGTAAACAGCAGTCGGGTCTGAAAATTATAACTGTGCAAAATAAGCTATTGGTTTCAACGTTGTTTTAGTCTCTATCAAATATCCTCTGAATGCTCAGCTCTCTTGCCACATTCTATTACTTATTTATAATCTTTTCTAATGTGAATAAACCACTCGAAAGAGATAAAAATGTAACCTGGAGTTCCATATTTCAATGAGTCCTTAACATCGAACCAGCTTAAGGAATATCTAGTGCCAGTCCCCACCCTCTGGCATGACACTGTGTGTAACAGAGGACACAGGGCAGGCCTGTTCCCCAAAAGCCTGTGCACTCCCCAAAGACCAAACACCCCAAGAAACGACCCAAAGAAACCCCAAACAAAAAACTGAAGTTGCTTATTATAATGTATAATACCTCTCTTCATTTTGTCACCAAAATACCTAGCTGCATTTGCTTCTCTTACATAACATATCCCAACTGAACACGGAATTATAGAAATTTCTCAGCTAGAAACTTTTAGACAAGTCCCAGCTTTGATAGTCAAATATTAACTGATCTGGGGACCACAACAACACAGGCTAATATCACTGAATTCATGGAAAGATGCAAAGGTATGCCAGTGGGCAGAGATCTAAAATGCTTCCTTTCTGGGATATGATTTTAATCACACTTTCAATGATGCTGTTTTTAGTTGCAGAAGTAATCCTTCCATGTGTCATAGTACAAGCCCATTTTTCTGCACTCAAGGAAATGGTGCTTGATTTACATATTTGGAGGCTGCTTCTAAGCCACAAAATGAACTGAACTCAATGTACCTGCTCCAGCCTCACACTTGAGCTCTCCCATTTGCTGTTGAGGCAGGTCTGTGCTATGTCAACAGGACTCCAGACTTACCTCAGTGATTAGAAGCAGATCAGCTGTTAGGAGCAGGAATTTTCCACCTGTTGAACTGATTGATCCTATTCCCTTGCAAATGTACTTTCCAAACTGACTCCATCTGCTAGGACAATAGGGCCTTGATTCTGAACTTCACTAAGAATAATGCACATATCCTCACTAGATTACATCCAGCACTTATCAGCAGGAGTGGGGTCAAAAATGAAGGTGGCTGCCCAACCTGTTGGGGCCTGCCTGAGACCATGAACTTGACCTAAGGTAGATACTCTATGTGTGTAAAAACCCAAACAATAATGCCTCCTTACCTGATAGGGGTAGTTGTACCAGCAGTGCCTCGTATTCCACAACCAGGGGGTCTGAAAAAAATGACAAAGAAATATTTTACATATTTTAGAAAGTGGATAAGAAGACAAAAAAGGTTTACGATAGGCTCTTGCCCCAATATTTTGGGATTTCAATAATTTACCTGTGTGAGAATTGAAGAACTTTAAAACAGCTAGGCATAAGATATTAAAACAACTAGTATCATACAGTATATTCTCTTTTGGTAATCTACAACTGGTAGTATTTTAGGCTGCTTCTGGGGTGCAGTCCCAGCTGGTGTTTTTTTTTTTTTTCTCTTTTGCTGGTCACTTAGATATATTCCTGCTACGTAACCAGCCTCAACAGCAGGGCCCTGCCGGGGT
>NW_016110543.1:0-1876 GCF_001604975.1 Cebus imitator | reverse complement strand
AAAAAAAAAAAAAAAAAAAAAAGAAGCAGCACAGCAGGGGTGAGTTAGAGGGGCTGGCAACTCTAACACATTCTTCCAGAGGAGTGCCTTCCCAATGATTATCTTTTCAACCAAGTAATGACTTAATATCTAATTTATTTATGTAATATAACACTAGAGGTAAAAGCCAGTGCAATAAGTCAAGAAAAAGAAATAAAAGTCATAGGATTGGGGGAAAAACAAAAATTCATTATTATTATTATTATTATTATTATCATTTGAGACAGGGTCTTTTCTGTCACCTGGCATGGAGTGCAGTGGTGCAGTCATGGCTCACCACAGCCTCAAACCTCTGGGCTCAACCAATCCTCCTGCCTCAGCCACTGAAGTACGTGGGACTACAGGCTGATCTTGAACTCCTGGGCTCAAGAATTCCTCCTGCCTTGGCCTCCCAAAATGCTGGGATTACAGGGGCAAGCCACCACACTCAGATCTAAGCTATTATTATTTACACATGATTAGGTACAGAGAAATTTCCAATAAGTCTTCAGACAAGCCATTGGAATCAAGTGAATTTCTGCAGAAGTTGATCTTAGTTGGAAAAGAAAGAAAAAGAAACAAAAATAAGTGAATTTGGAATGCCTGCTGCGTCCAAGGTTAATCTTTCTCACAAGTTAATTATATTTGGTCGGATGCAGTGGCTCTTGCCTGTAGTCCCAGCACTTTGGGAGGCTGAGGTGGGTGGATCATGATGTCAGGAGTTCGAGACCAGCCTGACCAAGATGGTGAAACCTTGTCTCTACTAAAATTACAAAAATTAGCCAGGTGTGGTAGCACGCGCCTATAATCCCAGCTACTCGGGGGCCTGAGGCAGAGAATTGCTTAAACCCGGGAGGCGGAGGTTGCAGTGAGCCACGATCACACCAATGCACCCCAGCTTGGATGACAGTGAGACTCCATCTCAAAAAAAAAAGGTGTTAATTACATTTTTATAAATAAGGAGCATACATAGACATTTATATTTAAAAATGAAACAAACATTTGAACTAAAAACTTAAAGTGCTCTGTAATAGAATAAATGATGAAAAATCTAGAAATAGACTCTTTTCACAAGATGGCACCAGAGGCAAAGAAGGAAGCTCGTACCCCTCCTACAACTGAAGCCAAATTGAAGCCTTTGAAGGCCAAGAAGGCAGTGCCGAAAGGTGTCCACAGCCACAAAACAAAAGAAGATCCCCACGTCACCCACCTTCCTGTGGCCCAAGATGCTGTGACTCTGGAGGCAGCCTAAATATCCTCGGAAGAGCACCTCCAGGAGAAACAAGCTGGACCACTATGCTGTCATCAAGTTTCTACTGACTACTAAATCTGCCACGAAGAAGACAGAAGACAAGAACACACTTGTGTTCATTGTGGATGTTAAAGCCAACAAGCACCAGATCAAACAGGCCATGAAGAAGCTCTGTGACACTGATGTGGCCAAGGTCAACACTCTGATTAGGCTTGATGGGTAGAAGAAGGCATATGTTTGACTGGCTCCTAATTACGATGCTTTGGATATTGCCGACAAAGTTGGCTTAAAGACATGTATCCAAAATATATAAAATACTTACACACGTTCCACCGCACCTGGCCAATACATTCTTTCAATGTTTAGATTTCCTTAATGGTATCTTGTAAAGTTTTTAATTTTGATGAAATACAAGTTATCAATTTTTAAAATTCTATGGATTGTGCTTTTGCTGTCACATCTAAGAAATCTTTGCCTAACCCAAGGTCACAACAATTCTCTTCTAAACATTTTATGGTTTTAACTCTAGTTCTCTGATCGAGTTTTAGTTTAATTTTGTCTATGGTGTGATATAGGGATCTAACTTTATTCTTTTTTTTTTTTTTT
>NW_016110542.1:3462-4616 GCF_001604975.1 Cebus imitator | reverse complement strand
AAGTTGCATCTATGTTTAGATTCAGCGAATTAGAAACACGTTTCTTGTAAAAGCTGCGTTTGGATACTCCTGAGTGAATGAGATCATAGGGTGTTAAGGAGAAATATCTCGCTGTAAAACAAAAACGGAAATATGTAGCAGAATGATTGTCAACCTGTGTATTCAACTTACAGAGTTAAACACATGCGTGAATGTAGCAGTTCAGAAACACTTTGTTTGGAGACTCTGGAAAGAAATATTGCCAACCATATACAGGCTCATAAAAATTAGCAGTAAGATCGCATCTAAACCACAGGAAAAACGACTCTTTCAAACTGCTCTGCTGTGTGATCATTCACCTTAGGAAATTGCATCTACGTTATGATTCAGCGAGGTAGAAACACGTTTCATCTAAAAACTGCGTTTGGATAATCCTGAGTGAATGGGAGTAAAGGGTGTAATGAGAAATATCTGGCTCTAAAACAAAAACGGAGCTATGTAGCAGAATGATTGTCAAGTTTTGTATTCAGCTTACAATGTTAAACAGATGTGTGAATGTAGTCGTTGAGAAACCCTTTCTTTCAAAAATCTGGAAAGAGATATTTCCAGGCACATACAGGCTCATAAGAATTAGCGGAAAGATGGCGTCTAAACCACAGGAGAAACGTCTGTTTCAAACTGCTCTACTGTGTGTTCGTTCACCTTAGGAAGTTGCTCCTATGTTAAGATTCAGCGAGCTAGAAACACGTTTCTTGTAAAATCTGCATTTGGATACTCTTGACTGAATAGGAGTATAGGGTGTAATGAGAAATATCTTGCTCTAAAACAAAAACGGAGCTATGTAGCAGAATGATTGTCATGCTGTGTATTCAACCTACAAAGCTATACAGATATGTGAATGTAGCAGTTCAAAAAGCCTTTCTTTCGAGAATCTGGAAAGAGATATTTCCAGGCTTACACAGGCTCATAAGAATTAGCGGTAAGATCAGGTCTAAAACACAGGAGAAACCTCTCTTTCAAACTGCTCTGCTGTGTGTTCGTTCACCTTAGGAAGTTGCATCTAAGCTTAGATTTAGCGAGTTAGAAACACGTTCCTTGTAATAGCTGCGTGTGGATACTCCTGAGTCAATGGGAGTATAGGGTGTTATGCGAAATATCTGGCTCTAAAACAAAAA
>NW_016110542.1:0-1877 GCF_001604975.1 Cebus imitator | reverse complement strand
ATCTGGCTCTAAAACAAAAAGGGAGCAATGTAGCAGAATGATTGTCAAAGTGTATATTCAACGTAGAGAGTTAAACAGATATGTGAATATAGCAGTTCAGAATAGCTTTCTTTGGAGAATCTGAAAAGAGGTATTTCCAGCCATATACAGGCTCATAAGAATTACCTTTAAGATCGCGGCTAAATCACAGGAGAAATGTCTCTTTCAAACTGCTCTGCTGTGTGTTCGTTCACGTTAGGAAGTTGCATGTATGCTTCGATTCAGCGAGTTAGAAACACGCTTCTTCTTAAAGCTGCGTGTCGATATTCTTGAGTGAATGGGAGTATACGGTGTAATGAGAAATATCTGGCTCTAAAACAAAAACGGAGCTATGTAGCAGAATAATTGTCAAGATGTATATCAAACTTACAGAGTTAAACAATTGTGTGAATGTTGCAGTTGAATAACACTTTCTTTGGAGAATCTGGAAAGAGATATTTACAGCCGTATACAGTCTCCTAAAAATTAGCGGTAAGATTGCGTCTAAACCACATGAGAATCGTCTCTTTCAAACTGCTCTCTTATGTATTCGTTCACCTTCGTAAGTTGCATCTATGTTTAGATTCAGGTAGCTAGAAACACGTTTCTTCTAAAAGCTGCGTTTGGATGTTCCTGAGCGAATGGGAATAATGGGTGTAATGAGAAATATCTGGCTCTAAAACAAAAACTCATCTATGTAGCAGAATGATTGTCAAGGTGTATGTTGAACTTACAGAGTTAAACATATGTTTGAATGTAGCAGTTCAGAAACACTTTCTTTGGAGAATCTGGAAAGAGATAATTCCAGCCATACACAGGCTCATAAGATTTAGCGGTAAGATCTCGTCTAAACCACAGGAGAAACGTCTCTTTCAAACTGCTCTGCTGTGTTTGGTTCACATAAGGAAGTTGCATCTATGTTTAGATTCAGCGAGTTAGAAACAGATTTCTTCTAAAAGCTGCCTTTGGAAATTCCTGGGTTATTGGGAGTATAGGGTGTAATGATAAATATCTGGCTCTAAAACAAAAACGGAGCTATGTATACGAATGATTGTCAAGGTGTGTATTCAACTTACAGAGTTAGACAGATGTGTGAATGTAGCAGTTCAGAAACACTTTCCTTGGAGAATCTGCAAAGAGATATTTCCAGGCATATACAGGCTGACAAGAATTATCTTAAAAATCGCGTCTTAACCACAGGAGAAACGTCTCTTTCAAACTGCTCTACTGTGTGTTCATTCACCTTCGGAGGTTACATCTATGTTTCGATTCAGCGAGTTAGAAACACGTTTCGCCAAATAGCGGCGTTTGGATATTCCTGAGTTTATGGGAGTATAGGGTGTAATGAGAAATATCTGGCTCTAAAACAAAACGGAGCTTTGTATCTGAATGATTGTCAAGGTCTATATTCAACTTAGAGAGTTAAACAGATATGTGAATGTAGCAGTTCAGAAAACCTTTCTTTGGAGAATCTGGAAAGAGATATTTCCAGCCATTTACAGGCTCCTAAGAATTAGCGGTAAGATCGCGTCTAAACCACAGGAGAATCGTCTCTTTCAAACTGCTCTCCTATCTGTTTTATCACCTTCGGAAGGTGCATCTATCATTAGATTCAGCGAGTTAGAAACACGTTTCTTCTAAAAGCTGCGTGTCGATATTCTTGAGTGAATGGGAGTATACAGTGTAATGAGAAATATCTGGTTCTAAAGCAAAAACGGAGCTATGTAGCAGAATGATTGTCAAGGTGTATGTTCAACTTACAGATTTAAAAAGATGTGTGAGTGTAGCAGTTCAGAAACACTGTCTTTGGAGAATCTGGAAAGAGATAATTCCAGCCATCTACAGGGTCATAAGATTTA
>NW_016110541.1:0-1877 GCF_001604975.1 Cebus imitator | reverse complement strand
CCTCCCAGGTTCAAGCGATTCTCCTGCCTCAGCCTCCCCAGTAGCTGGGATTACAGGCATCTGCCACCATGCCCAGCTAATTTTGTATTTTTTAAAAATATATATTTTATTGTGTTTTAGGTTTTGGGATACATGTGAAGAACATGCAAGACTGTTGCATAGGTACATACATGGCAATGTGGTTTGCTGTCTTCCTCCCCATCCCCATATCTGATATTTCTCCCCATGTTTTCCCTCCCCAACTCCCCATCCCCAATGTCCCTCTCTAGTTCCCCCTTGCTGTCCCTCCCCTAGTTCCCCGTCACAGACCCCAGCGTGGGATGCTCCCCTCCCTGTGTCCATGTGTTCTCGTTATTCAACACCAGCCTATGAGTAAGAACATGCGGTGTTTGATTTTCTGTTCTTGTGTCAGTTTGCCGAGAATGATGGTTTCCAGGTTCATCCATGTCCCTACAAAGGGCATGAACTCATCATTTTTTATGGCTGCATAGTATTCCATGGTGTATATGTGCCACATTTTCCCTGTCCAGTCTATCACTGATGGTCATTTGGGTTGATTCTAATTTTGTATTTTTAATAGAGACGGGGTTTTCACCACGTTGGTCGGGCTAGTCTTGAACTCCTGACCTCAGGTGATCTGCCCTTCTCAGCCTCCCAAAGTACTGGGATTATAGGTGTAAGCCACCACACCCAGTCCTCACCTTTAGTCTTTTGTAGCCTTTTAATCTTTAGGAGTCTCTCTCTTTCCCTATTTCTACCCTGACCACCCACCCTGTATTATTCATGGAGGAAACCAAGTTACTGTTCCTGTAGTGTTTTATTGTTTTTTTTTTTTACAGTCTGGATTTTGCTAATCATATCCTCATGGTGTCAATCTAACATGCTGTTCTGAATTGCATTTCTGGTAAACTAATAATTAGATCTAGAGGCTTGATCAAATTCAGGTTCAATGTTATTTTACTTTATTTAGGGCAGAGGGAATTCCATGGTTTGAATATGTCCTGCAAAGTTCATAATACATAAATGTATTAATGCCCTTATTGTGGGAGTGTGTTCCTGATAAAAGTATGAGTTCGCCCCCCAGCCCCAATCCTGCTGTCTTGTGCACACACAAGTGTACTCTCTTGCCTTTTTGCTATAGGATGACACAGCAAGAAAGCCCTCACCAGATGCTGAGCAGATGCTGGCACCATGCCCTTGGACTTCCCAGCCTCCTGAACTGTGAGCCAAGTAAATATCTTTCCTTTATAAATTACCCAGTTTGTGGTGTGCTGTTACAGCAACACAAAACGAACTAAGACAGGGAACAAGACTATTTTTTTCTTCATTTATTAGCTGAAATATTTCTGTAAAGAAAAACTTTCCTCAACTAGTGGTCCAGTGGTAAAGAGCACACAGCACAGGCAGGATAAATGTGGGATTCTTTCTCTTTATTAACACATTGAAAATAATGGCTTAGCTCCCTGTTGTCCTCCAAAGGAGACCAGTGTTGTTTATTTGGTATGTTTTTTGGTGTCATTGTGAACTTGAGGATTTTAATAAATATGATACATTATTGATGTTCTAATTATTTCATCTTTTCCATCTTATTTAGGTTGGCTGCTGAGTCCTTCTGATCTAGCAGTCCTAGTACCTCAGTCTGTAACAGTAGACTTGGGTCTCTAACGGTCTTCAATAGTTTTCATGCTTTCTTGTATAACAATACAATCTAGGCTCACCTCATACATCAAATTAGCTCCTTCTCCCAGGAGCCTGGTTTTACCTGGGAAATGGTATTTGCAGAATATAATCTGAGCACTGGAGCTGCTCAGTGCTATTGAGATAATCATTGTTTCTAACCTTTTCCAGTGGATATAACTATAAAATATATATTCTCT
>NW_016110540.1:2529-4406 GCF_001604975.1 Cebus imitator | reverse complement strand
TCACCCTCTGTGCTGCTCTTGCTGGGAACTGCACTCTGGGGCTGTTCTTATTCGGCCATCTTGGATCTTCCTCCCCAATCTTTTTGCAATGAATTTCTCAAATGTTCTTTGTGCTTGTATTTGGATGTCTAGGTCTACCAAGGCCAGGGAAGTTTTCCTCAGTTATTCCCCCAAATATGTTTTCCAAACTTCTAAATTTCTCTTCTTCCTCAGGAACACTGATTATTCTTAGGTTTGGTTGTTTAACATAATCCCAGACATCTTGGAGGCTTGTTCCTATTTTCTTATTCCTTTTTCTTTGTCTTTGTTAGATTGCGTTAATTCAAAGGCCTTGTCTTCAGGCTCTGAAGAAAATTCTCCAATTGCCTTGTTCTATTATATTGCTGAGACTTTCCTTAGCATTTTTCATTTCTTTAAGTGTGTCCCTTGTTTACTGGAGTTTTGATTGTTTTTTATTTATGTGAACTATTTCCTTGACTATTTCTCCCCTCACTTCTTGTGTCATTTTTTGGATTTCCTTATATTGGGCTTCACGTTTCTCTGGTGCCTCCCTGATTAGCTTAATAACTAACCTCCTGAATAATTTTTCAGATAAATTAGGGATTTATTCTTGTTTTGGGTCCATTGCTGGTGAGCTAGTGCGATTTTGGGGGGTGTTAAAAAACCTTGCTTTCTTATATTACCAGTTGTTTTTCTGGTTTCTTCTCATTGGGGTATGCTCTGTCAGAGGGAAGGTCTAGGGCTGAAGGCTGTTGTTCAGATTCTTTTGCCTCACAGAGTGTTTCCTTTATGAGTTATTCTCACCTTTTTCCTATGGATGTGGCTTCTTGAGAGCTGAGCTGAATCAACTGTTAACTCTCTTCTGGATCTAGCCACTCAGCAAGGCTATCAGTCTCTGGGCTGGTAATAGGGGTTGTGTATATCGTTCTGTATTGTGAACCATCTGTGGGTCTTTAAGCCATGAATACCAGCACCTGTTCTGGTGGAGGTGGGAAGGGAGTGAAATGGACTCTGTAAGAATTCTTAGCTTTGGTGGTTTAATACACTATTTTTGTGCTGGTTGGACTCCTGCCAGGAGGTGGCAATTTCCAGAGAGCATCACCTGTGGTCATATGGGAAAGAAGAGGTTGTGGGCAGAGCCCTAGAACTCCCAAGAGTATATGTCCTCTGTCTTCAGTGACCAGGGTGGGTAGGGAAGGACCATTAGATGGGGGCAGGGCTAAGTGTGTCTGAGCTCAGATTCTCCTTGGGTGGGTCTTGCTGCAGCTGCTGTGGGAGATGGGAGTGAGGTTCACAGGTCAATGGAATTATGTTCCTAGGAGGATTATGACTGTCTCTGCTGTGTCATGCAGGTTGTCAGGGAATTTGTGGAGAGCTGACAGTTACAGGCCTCACCCAGCTCCCATGCATTCCAAAGGGCTGGTCTCACTTCCACTGTGCCCCTTCCAATGGCACTGAGTCTCTTTCAAGGCAGTGGGTTAGCATGGCTGAGAACTTGTCCGAGGCTTCCCACTTCCCAGCTGCAAAATCAGGTATGGCTTTCCTTCTTTCCCTGCCTGTGGAGTCTGCACACTGGATTCACACCCTTCCCTGAGTTCTAGCCAGAAGGCTTCTCAATCAGTTCAAATTATTACAAAGATCAGGTGGAGGTTTCCGTCTCCATGTGGCCTTTTCCCAGTACCACTAGCTGATCTCCCAGAGTACCCCTGTGAGGCCAGGTAGAAATGGCTTGCTAGGGGACCCAGCAAGCTCCCAAAGTTATCATTGCCTTTAATTTTTCCTCTCATGGAATATAGAATAAGAACACTAAGGGTCAATATATCCAATTAAACATTTATAACATATTTCTTTATTCTGATTATAAAAGCAATGTATAT
>NW_016110540.1:0-1613 GCF_001604975.1 Cebus imitator | reverse complement strand
GGTGGGAGGATCACTTGAGCCTGGAGGCTGAGGCTGCAGTGAGCCATGATTATACCACTGCACTCCAGCCTAAACAGAGTGAGACCCTGTCTCAAAAACAAAAGTCTCCTGCAGTCCCTCCTTTAAGCAATCAGTATTCATGTTTTAATGTGAATCTTGCAAAGCCTTCCTATGCCATATATATGTTTAAAACCTTGTATGCTATTTTATACCATTATAACATTTTCTTCTGCCTTATTGTGACCATTTTTCCATGCTACTAACTACCCCATATAAATTATAATGGCTCTTTATTTTTTATTCATATAGACACACCATAATTTCTCATAGCATATTTTATCTGCAATCTTAAGAATACAAATGAGTCAGATCTTTAATAAACCTCACACATAGGGTATATAAATCCATTATAATTCTTCTGTCATTAAAAACATGTCTACATTAAAGGTTTTCTATATTTATCTGAAAAATGGAATGAATGTATATATAATAAGAGTCTCTTTCCTGAGTTAATGCCTACTTATACTTTAGCTCTCAGGCAGGGGGATTCTCATAAGAAAAATAGGCACATTTCTTACCCATTCATCAGCTAAGGAGCTCCCTCCTTATTTTCCACTCCTATTCTGCTTCAGCAGAAATGTCATTACCTTTATTCAAATAAACAATCCTTTAGCACTATTTACCAGGCGTAGTTATAGGTTTCAGGGATACAGCAGGGGACATGCATGCCGAGGAACAGCAGCAAAGTTGGTACGGCTGGGTATGAAGTGAGCACTGGGAAAAATGGCAGGGGAAGACATCAAAGAGGTAGACAAGAGCCAAATCCTATAGCATCTTGTAGGCACTATCAGGACTTTTACTGTGAATGAGTTGTGAAAACATTGGTTTATAAACATGATCTCAATTATCCATTTTTAAATGATCATTTTGGCTGTTACAAGTAAAGCTGGCTAACGGAAAGCTTGTACCAGAACATTACGGTGGAATTGCTGAGTAGTAGCATGCGACCTATTTTACCGAAAGATCTACAGATTAGTTGTTCTTGATGTGGAATGTAATCAGTCAAGGATGACCAAGTTTACTGGCCCGAGTAATTATTAGCAAAATGGAGTTGCCATCTACTGAGGTGGGAAAGATTGGTGGGAGAAGAGCTTGGAGGCAGAGGTAGGAAATCAAGAGTTCAATTTTGGTCATGTTAAGTTTGAGTTGCTTATTAGCCAAGTGGAAAGGGAGGTGCCTGGATATACAGTGCTAGTGTTCAATAAAGAATCTGGGACTGGTGATCTAAATTTGGAAGTTATCACTGTATAGATGGTATTTAAAGCTAGAGAATGGGTGAGACCACTAAAGAATGAGTTTAGGTAAAGAAAGAAAGAGTCAAAGATTGGGTCCTGGAATACCTCAACTGATAGTGGTAGAGAAAATGAGGAAAAACCAGCCAAGACTATGAAGGAGACAAGTGAAGTCTCCTTTTTTGAAGACCAAAACAAGCGAGGTTTGATGAGGGATAGCTCACCTGTGTCAAAGGCTGCTATTGCGACTGAGAAGGGAACTACTAAATTTGGACTTGTGAAAGTCATTGATAGCTTCAGCAAGAGCAATGTCCATAAAAT
>NW_016110539.1:0-1877 GCF_001604975.1 Cebus imitator | reverse complement strand
TGTTGCCCAGGCTGGAGTACAGTGTCGCAATCTCGTCTCACTGCAACCTCCACCTTCCAGGTTCAAGCAATTCTCCTGCCTCAGCCTCCCGAGTAGCTGGGACTACAGGCGTACGCCACCATGCCCAGCCAATTTTTGTATTTTTAGTAGAGATGGGGTTTCACTGTGTTAGCCAGGATGGTCTTGATCTCCTGACCTTGAGATCCACCCACCTCGGCCTCCCAAAGTGCTGGGATTACAGGCATAAGCTACCGTGCCCGGCTGATCTAGGTCATTTCTAAAGCCCATTTCAGATAAGCAATCCTATAATTCTGTGAATATTTAATACATCCCTTACTTGAATGAGGGTATCTTGTGTTCCACCAGGTCACAGAGAGTGCATGGAGATCCTGCTGGCAAATAATGTCAACATTGACCATGAGGTGCCTCAGCTCGGAACTCCCCTGTATGTGGCCTGCACCTACCAGAGGGTGGACTGTGTGAAAAAACTTCTAGAATTAGGTAATTGCCAAAAATCTTTTCATGAAAAAACCTGTTAACTTTTTTGGTTTTCTGTAGCTTCAAAGACGAAGTTCTTATCATGCTTGAAAAATATTTGGTTGGCATTTTATGTTTGAATGCTATAAATAGAACTTCTCTAGAGAAATGAGTGTATTTCTCAGGCCCACATCCTTTGATGTTAACTCCATTTACCTGGTATTGTTCTCCCTGGTTGTCAGCAGATGGCTGCCAGCAATACCTGGGCTCACAGCTCTCCTTATCCATACACAGCAAGAAAGCGCATTGGTTATTTTTGAATCACATGCCCATCTTTGAACCCTTCATGGGGGCCAAGGGAATACAATACATTGATTGGTCTAGGCCTAGATTTCAGTCTACTCTGCAGTTATTAGGTTTTACTGGAAACACAAGAACTGGAACTCACAAGAAGGAAGAAGGTGGTTTCTCTTTGGGAAATCTAGGTATGCTTGCCAGGAAGGTGCTGCACAGTAAAAACAACAGACATTTGCTACAGGCTAGTTTGTATCTATCCTGCTATGGTATTTATTTATTTTAAGAGAAATTCTAAAAGGCATATACAGAAACTGAGAGTCCATGGAAAAATGAAATATCTTTTTTTTTTTTTTTTGAGACGAAGTTTCACTCTTGTTGCCCAGGCTGGAGAGCAATGGTGCAATCTCAGCTCACCACAGCCTCTGCCTCCTGGGTTCAAGTAATTCTCCTGCTTCAGCCTCCTGAGTAGCTAGGATTACAGGCATGTGCCACCACGCCCTGCTAATTTTGTATTTTTAGTTGAGGTTTCTCCATGTTGGTCAGGCTGGTCTCAAACTCCTGACCTAGTGATCCACCCACCTTGGCCTCCCAAAGTGCTGGGATTACAGGCGTGAGCCACCACGCCCAGCTGTATTTAAATATATTCTATACTTAAGACTTCTTTCTTTCTCATAGGTGTTTTCCAGAGTAACCAAAATAAGGTTGCAGGCCATATATCCAATCTCACATGCATGGATAAAGCAGAGAATGAGAGATTTGTAATGGAGAGGGGACAGAGTTTTCTTGGGTTTGAGCACTAGCTTTTCAGAGTAATAATAGGCCTAGTCGTTTATCCCTCTGGGTGTTGTCACTTCCGTTTGTAAATGGTAGCCTCATTCTGGAGAGAGATTTCAGCTGTGCTCCTTGGAGCCCTTAGTTTAAAGTTAATTCAGGGGCTGCAAAGAGGAGTTGGAGAAGGGAAGCATGGGCATGCTCCTCTTTTTTATTGGTATTATTTTGGGGATTTCTACCTAAGATTTCCAAAAATAAACAAAAAAATTTTTTCTACTACAAAAAGAGATCTTGATTATTTCTTTTTCTTTTTTTTTTTTTTATTTTTTTTT
>NW_016110538.1:0-1877 GCF_001604975.1 Cebus imitator | reverse complement strand
ACACATGACAGGTGAGCACAAACATTTTAGAAATAATCCACATCCATCAACTCTCTTCTCAAACTTGTGTCTATCTGCAAATGCTAGAATTGAAAGAATGCATGAGAGATTTTCATTTTATTGATATAAGCAGTAAATAATTGCAGATTTTTGAAAGAGGATCCTAAAAATCTGTAAGGTTTTTGGAGGACGTGTTGAGGGGAAGTGCCTAGGAGTCGCAGAAGAGTCAGTTGCATAATATCCGGAAGCCTTGCCCTATCTCAGCAGGAATGTCAGACAGGATAATGACTTCCCTGTAAGAAAGTGAAGTTGTTTAATTCCCAAGAGGCTGCTAAGCTATTTGTATCAGTGAGCTGTTTGAGAGTGCCATTAGTATCAGGAAGCCACTCTGATTTTTATCAGTCCTGTACATTCCTCTCATATCAGCTTCATAACCCAGTCCTTATCTCAGATCCATGGACAGAGACTAATAAAGTCCTAGAGAATGGTCAACAATGAAAACAATTTATATTCTTCCAAGAATGCAAAAGTATCTGATTCTATTTGTGAAATATTATAAACCTCCCTTAACTGCACTATATGTATCAGTTTTAGATTTTTTTTTTAATTTCTATTTTATTTTATTTATTTTTTTTTGAGACAGTCTTTCTCTGTCTCCCAGGCTAGAGTGCAGTGGGTGATCTCGGTTCACTGCAACCTCTGCCTCCCAGGTTCAAGTGATTCTCCTGCCTCAGCCTCCCAAGTAGCTGGGACTACAGGTGTGTGCCACCATGCCTGGTTAATTTTTTGTATATTTCATAGAGATGGGGTTTCACCATGTTGACCAGGCTGGTCTTGAACTCCTGACCTCATGATCTGCCTGCCTTGTTCTACCAAAGTGCTGGGATTACAGGCATGAGCCACCATGTGCAGCCTTAGATTGTTTTAAAAATAGTTTCCTCAATAAAGGTTTTTATTAGGCAGATAATGACCTTCTGATGGGTATTTATTTAGTGGAATTGTTGACTATCCCTCAACTATGTACATTAAACACAAGAAGACCTTAAAAGCCCCAAACATGCATTTAAATTTTTTTCCCTAAAATATTATAGATTAAAGAACAAAAACCAAAAAACAACTAATCATCTTTGCCACAGCTATTCCTGCCTGATGTATTCAAAGGCAATTTGCAGTTCTTGCAATTTATGGATTTCTCACAAAGAAAATATATATATGTAATTTAAAAACCTTTACGCTAAAGCACATTTATGTATAGGAGAGGCCCTGCTTAAATATTGTCATGGATATTTACTTTTATTTTGTCTTCCAAAGCACTGTAGAGTATTTGGTTGTTTCAGAAGTCATCAATATTATTGTCGTCTAAAGACTTCAGAAAGCCAGATTGTCTCAAAAACAATTTCTTCTTTGCTTGCCTGGGTATTTTCTAATTCTGTCTTTAACCTTTTATACTAGTTAACTCTGATATTTTTTTAGCTTGCGTTTTTTTTTTGTCTTTCAGAGACTAAACTATATTCACAAAAGAATAGCAGGTAATATATGAAAAGCACAAAGAAAAAACATATTTAGTAGTTGTATGATTACTTTCAGCAATACAAATGGGTGTGGAAAGTAATTTAAGGCTAGGTGCAATGGCTCAGGCCTGTAATCTCAGCACACTGGGAGGCTGAGAGCGGATTATTTGAGGTCAGGAGATCAAGACCAGCTTGGCCAACATGGTGAAATACCATCTCTACTAAAAATACAACAAATTAGCCTGGTGTGGTGGTATGCGTCTGTAATCCCAACTATTCGGGAGGCTGAGGCACGAGAATCACTTGAACACGGGAGGTGGAGGTTACAATGAGCCACACACCATGGCACTCCAGCCTGGGCAACAG
>NW_016110537.1:0-1877 GCF_001604975.1 Cebus imitator | reverse complement strand
CATGCCCTGCTAATTTTTTTTTTTTTTGTAGAGATGGGGTTTTGCCATGTTGCCCAGGCTGGTCTCAAACTCCTGGGCTCAAGCAATCTGCCCATCTTGGCCTCCCAAAGTGCTATGCATTGATTTTTTTCCTAGATAATAGAAATTACTGTACCTGAGTATATCCCACAGTTCATGTATTTCAAACAGCTTTGAAATGGTGGCAGGTTCTCCCTGATGGCAGGTTCTCTCACAGATGACTCTGAGCATTTTCTGGAATACCACCAAGAAGGATTTGAAGGGCACAAGGGGAGCCATTTCTACACTCTCAGTACTCCTCTGCCTTTATCTTTCTCCACAGTAGCCCCTCTGGTTAAATATCTCTAACAAAGTATTCATTCATATGCCCCAAAGCTTCTAAGTAGAACAGTAATGAGAGTCCTGGTGACCTGCTTATTGTCACAAGAGAATGTCTGGGTATTTCGGGATACCCAAAACATTTTTCTCACTGTTACAATATATTTCTTCCTTTTGTACCTTGATTAAATAAATTGTTGTATAAAAATCAATATTCAGTCTTTTTCTGCATATCCCAACAACAGTATTCCCTTTGGCAAAAGAAAGAAAAATCTTTCTTTAAAACAATGATAAAATATAATAATGGTTAATGTCTTTGACTTTTTCAAACCCAGAAGAGTTTTCTAGAATTAGGTACTTTTTTTTTTTTTTCGAGACGGAGTTTCGCTCTTGTTACCCAGGCTGGAGTGCAATGGCGCGATCTTGGCTCACCACAACCTCCGCCTCCTGGGTTCAGGCAATTCTCCCGCCTCAGCCTCCTGAGTAGCTGGGATTACAGGCATGCGCCACCATGCCCAGCTAATTTTTTGTATTTTTAGTAGAGACGGGGTTTCACCATGTTGGCCAGGCTGGTCTCGAACTCCAGACCTCAAGTGATCTGCCCGCCTCAGTTTCCCAAAGTGCTGGGATTACAGGCATAAGCTACCATGCCTGGCCTAATTTTCATATATATTACATAAGTATATACATATATATTTAATATAATTTTCAAAATCTGAGCATTGTTATATTACAGTTTTTGAAATCTTAGCATTATCATAATATCCTTTATATTTTGTCTTAGGCCTCTCCTGTCAGTTCTAAAAACTAGTAGAATAAAAACCTTAGGTACTAAGTTATACTTAATTGTTTACCATTTTCTCTAATTTATAATTTCAACTCAGAGTCACCAAAGAACACAGAAAAACCTCATTCAAACACAGTAGTAACACGGCAGTGAGTAGCACTTGAGAAATATAAGCCACTGAAGCCAGACACAGTGGCTCATGCCTGTAATCCCAGCACTCTGGGAGGCCAAGGTGGGAGGATCGCTTGAGCTCAGAGTTCAAGACTAACTGGGCAACATGGCAAAACCCAGCATCTAGAAAAAATACAGAAAATTTTAGCTAAGCATGGTGGTGAGTGCCTGTATTCCCAGCTATTCTAGAGGCTCAGGCAGGAGGATGGCTTAAACCCAGGAGGCGAAGGTTGCCGTGAGCCAAGATGATGCCACTATACTCCAGCTTGGACAACAGAGCAAGACCCTTAGAAAAACAAAAACAGAAACAAGCCAGCTTTCCATGTGGATTATATTCCTAGGCAATTTACTATACATGGAAACACAGTATAGCAACGATTATTTTCTCCTGGAAACAGTCCTCTCACAGAAGGATGAAGTTCCTGACCCAGGGTCTTATGCCAACTTTTACTAAATGCAGGACTTAATAAACTATAAATGATATATTTCATGTTTCGTAGCATGCAGCTTTCTAACACAAACATAAATCAATTAAGTAATGCTACAAGTAGTCAATAAACAAAAAGTCCATTTAATACGGTGC
>NW_016110536.1:0-1877 GCF_001604975.1 Cebus imitator | reverse complement strand
TCCTTGACCTCCCCAGTTTCCCCCCACCACCCCCAACGGCTGCTCTGTCCTGAGAGCCTTCCGCCAAGGCCCCAGGCCTTCTCTGCAGCCCTGTGTGCCGGCAGGAGGCCCCCTCCACCTCCACGTGCAGCTCTGTGACGCCACACTGGCCTGTGCGCACCACGTGCTCGGTGGGCTCCGCAGCCACGGTGGCTGTTACCGCCACGCACCTGCAGCCACAGTGTGGGCTTTGGCCACGGAATCTCTTCAGATTCACAGTGCCCTGCCAAGGAGCAACTTCCTCTTCTGATTTTGCAATTTAGGTTTGAGGGGGTTCAAGACATGTCCTCAAGGTTCACTAGTCCACACCTGGTGGAGCCAGGAACTTAGACCTCATCACTGCATGAATTCAAGGCCCTTGGTCTCTCCATGCTGCACACTTCTGCAGGGCACTCTCTTACGCTCATCCCCTGCTTACCCCTGCGAGGCGGGCCCTATTATCATCATGCTCTGCTTACAAAGAGGAAAACTGAAAATCAAACAAATATGCTGACTAAGGCCACACTGGGCCCTCTGGTTTCCAGGCCTGAGCTTTTGCTCTTCAGTGCCCTTCCAGGCTCCTCTGTGCTCCTCTAGGGACGAGAACTGCTCTGGATCCTGCCTTCCTCTCATCCATGTTAACTAAGCTTATTATGAACAAATTATTGTCTTGGTGTCAGAGGGATGGATCTGTCCTTTATCCATCCACCCACTCACCCACCCATCCATCATCTTTATCTGTCAGTTCTCACATCCATCCCCCATCCCTATCCATCCATCCATCATCTTCCATTCACCCATGTACCTACCCATCTATCCGTCTGTCTGTCTATCTCATGGTCCATGTCCGTGCAATGAAGGAAGTCACAATTTAGCAGATAAAGACAGGTACATGTATACCTCATACACACACGCATATATTCACAGACATACATATAGAAATAATTACTTACAGACATGTTTAAAATACGGCCCAAGAAAGGTACATGTACTGTGCCGTGGGATATGGAACTTGCACCTAGTAATAAGCAGTCAGAAGAGCTTTGTTGTTTCAGTGGCCCTGTCCAGGGCCCCTCACATCCCCGGCCAGATGTGGTGCTGGATACTGAGAAGAGAGAGAGGTGAAGCAGCCACGACCCCAGCTTTCAATGAGAGTGCCTCAGACTGATGCTGTTGTGGGTTTATGGGGAGCTGCAGGAGGCAGTGCCGGCAGCAGGCCCTTATTTATTTCCTAGGGAGAAGATGAGAAATATCTGAGCAAGGGGGGGTCCCAGCCTGCCTGTCACTTGCTCTGGAAAGGGACATAGCATTTCTGCACTCAGAGCTCTGGTTTCCGCGTCACTTTACCAATGTCAAGGAACCTGGGTTAAAGGGACAAAATGAATGAGAGAGGGGCACCCCCACCCCACCACCCTGGTGCAAGGCCTGGCTCCAACAAAGCCAGCACCTCATCTCTGCTGCGTCCCCCTGCCAAAGCACGCCTCAGGCCAGCCTGGACTCGAGGTTGGGACCAGCCCCCCCGAGGAAGGTGCTGCAGCAGCACGGACTGGAGTCAGGAGAAGTAAGGGATGTGGCCACTGTTTGCAGTCTCCCTCTGGTCACCACAGCAGGCTCCAGCTGACACCCACTGTGCCACCTGCAGGTCCACAAGGGCAGAGGCACGAGGGGCCATGCGTGGGGAAGAAGCGTGGGTGGGATTGCACCAGGGCCCGTGACTCCAAGCCAGAATCTCAGACTGGGTCAGCAGCTTCTCCCTGAGAATTTAAAAATGCTGTGTTTTCATTTTCATGTTAATCTAAAAACACATGTAAACATGTTCTCAGCCGTCTGCAGAGCCCTGAGCCCCATGAGGAATTTCA
>NW_016110535.1:0-1877 GCF_001604975.1 Cebus imitator | reverse complement strand
ATGGAGTCTTGTTCTGTCACTCAGGCTGGAGTGCAGTGGCGTGATCTTGGCTCACTGCAACCCTTGTCTCCAGGGTTCAAGCGATTCTCATGCCTCAGCCTTCTGAGTAGCGGGGATTACAGGCACCCACCACCATGCCTGGCTAACTTGTGTGTTTGTGTGTGTGTGTGTGTGTGTGTGTGTGTGCATATATATATATATATGCACACACACACACATAAAAATTTTTGAGATGGATTCTCACTCTTTGGCCCAGGCTAGAATGTAGTGGCACAGTTTTGGCTCACTGCAATCTCCGTCTCCTGGGTTCAAGCAATTCTGCTGCCTCAGCCTCCCCAGGAGCTGGGATTACAGGGGTGTGCCACCACACCACACCCAGCTATTTTTTTTGTATTTTTAGTAGAAACAGGGTTTCACCATGTTAGTCAGCTTGGTCTCAAACTCTTGACCTCAAATGATTTGCCCCCTCGGCCTCCAGAGTGCTGGGATTACAGGCGTGAGCCACTGCACCCAACCCAATTTTTGTATTTTTTTAGTAGAGACAGGGCTTCTCCATGTTGGCCAGGCTGGTCTCGAGCTCCTGACCTCAGGTGATCTGCCTGCCTCAGCCTCCCAGAGTGCTGGAATTACAGGCTTTGTTCATTTTTAAGCTCAAATGATAGTCATTTCTTTCTTTGTTCTGTGGCCCAGTCAACCACGGACGAGTCTCCCCAAAAAGCACCTTCAATGAGAATTGTCACCAGGCACGGTGGCTCATGCCTGTAATCCCAACACTTTGGGAGGACAAGGCAGGCGGATCACAAGGTCAGGAGATTGAGAGCATCCTGGCCAACGTGGTGAAACCCCGTCTCTACTAAAAATATAAAAATTAGGTGGGCATAGTGGTGTGTGCCTATAATCCTAGCTACTCAGGAGGCTGAAGCAGGAGAATTGCTTGAACCAGGGATCTGGAGGTTGCCATGATCCAAGATTGTGCTATTGCACTCCAGCCTGCCCACACAGCAAGATTCCATCTCAAAAAAAAAAAAAAAAAAAAGAATTGTCAAGATGAAAGATAATCATGGCTAATCAGCATTTTTTTAGTCAATTTTACCTTTTCTCTGCCCCAGATTCAATACTTCTAGATAGTTCAGAGAAAAGAGACATTTGAAACATAGAGGCATTTTGCTTGAAAAGTACCAAAATGAGGCTGGGCTCAGTGGCTTACACCTGTAATCCTAGCACTTTAGGAGGCTGAGATGGGCAGACCACGAGGTCAAGAGATGGAGACCATTCTGGCCAATATGGTGAAGCCCTGTCTCTACTAAAAATAAAAAAATTAGCTGGGTGTGGTGGCATGCACCTGTAGTCCCAGTTATTCAGGAGACTGAGGCAGGAGAATCGCTTGAACCTGGGAGACTGGGAGACGGAGGTTGCAGTGAGCCGAGATTGCATCACTGCACTCCAGCCTGGAGATAGAGCCCAAGACTCTGTCTCAAAAAAAAAAAAAAGTACCGAAATGTACCTCATTGAATGTAAGATGCCATTAATTATAAGGCACACTATTTCTTTTTGCATTATAAGAAAGAAA
Organism: Cebus imitator; assembly: GCF_001604975.1. NCBI lineage: Eukaryota > Metazoa > Chordata > Mammalia > Primates > Cebidae > Cebus > Cebus imitator. The sequence continues at coordinate 307 of NW_016110535.1, read as the reverse complement.
AAGAAGCTGTCAATTAAACTTTCTTATAATCACATCAAATTTCAGATGTTTATTCTATTTATTTTTTCTTAATACATGTTACATGGGTCTGGGAACAAACAGACTGTTTTCAGGTGTTTAAAATGTGTATCTTAGAATCAACAGAATACATTAGCCAGGTGTGGTGGCACATACCTGTAATCCCAGCTATTTAGGAGGCCTAGTCACAAGAATCACTTGACCCAGGGAGGCAGAAGTTGCTGTGAGCTGAGATCAGGCCACTGCACTCCAGGCTGGGTGACAGAGTGAGACTCCGTCTCAAAAAAAA
>NW_016110534.1:0-1878 GCF_001604975.1 Cebus imitator | reverse complement strand
AAATGCAGTTTAATCAGAGTGCCATTTTTTAATGTTGTTGTTGTTCAAATAATTTTAATTATGGGAATGCATAGTTTTTTTTTTTTTGTTTGTTTTTTTTTGTTTTTTTTTTTTTTTGAGAGAGAGAGTCTCACTCTTGTAGTCCAGGCTGGAGTACAATGGTGCAATCTCAGCTCACTGCAACCTCACCTCCTGAGTTCAAGCAATTCTCCTGCTTCCACCTCCTGAGTTGCTGGGATTACAGGTATCTGCCACCATGCCCAGCTAATGTTTTTTGTTGTTGTATTTTTAGTAGAGACAGAGTTTCTCCATGTTGGCCAGGCCAGTCTTTAACTCCTGACCTCAGGTGATTCACCTGCCTCAGCCTCCCAAAGTGATGGGATTACAGGCATGAGCCACCATGCCTGGATCAATTTTTAAAATATGCAAATAAAAAGTTAATATTTTTGAAAAATAAAAATTCTCCATGACAAAGGATGATGGTAAAGGAGTGGCCAAAAGCTAAATGAAAAAGAGTATCGGCACCTTGTAGAAGCAGGGTAATGGATCACAGGTATCTTCTGTGTTAATCTCTCTTCTTTAGTGTAATGCTGAAATTGCCCATAATACAAACTGTTGTTATTTGCTGGGCACAGTGGCTCATGCCTGTAAGCCCAGTACTTTAGGAAGCTTAGGTGGGCGGATCACTTGAGCTCAGGAGTTCAAGACCAGACTGGGCAACATGGTGTGATCTTGTCTCTACTAAGAATAAAAAAATTAGCTGGGTGTTAGTGGCACATGCGTGTGGTCCCAGCTACTTGGGAGGCTGTGGTGGGAGGACTGCTTGAGCCCAGGATGTCAAGGCTGTAATGAGCTGTAATCACATCACTGCACTCCAGCCTGGGTGACACAGCAAGTTGCTATCTCAAAACAAAACAAAATTAATTGTTGTTATTGCTCATATTTCTTTTGTTTTTTTAGACAGAGTTTCACTCTTGTTACCCAGGCTGGAGTGCAATGGAGCAATCTCAGCTCACTGTAACCTCCGCCTCCTGGGTTCAGGCAATTCTCCTGCCTCAGCTTCCTGAGTAGCTGGGATTACAGGCACGCGCCACCATGCCCAGCTAATTTTTTGTATTTTTAGTAGAGACGGGGTTTCACCATGTTGACCAGGATAGTCTCGATCTCTTGACCTCGTGATCCACCTGCCTTGGCTTCCTAAAGTGCTGGGATTATAGGCGTGAACCATTGTGCCCGGCCTATGTATACCTTTTCATCTAGCAATTTCACTTCTATAATTTTATCTTAAAGCAATGACAATGGATATTCACAAAAATGTATGGCCAAAATTGTCGAATTATGTTGTGTTAAGTAGAATTATTAACTACGGTCAGTGTTATATTGTGTTAAGAAGAATTATATTGTCATAATTCTAATGACAAAATTATTTGTAATAGCTTAAAAATGGAAACACCTTAGAAGTTCAACAATAGGGAATTGGTGAAGTAAAATTTTTCAAATCCCTACAATAAGAGAAATACTATAATGTAATAGTTAAGAACACAGACTCTAGTTTAAAATTATTTGGATTCAAATCTGAGTCTTTTAATTCTTACCTTTAGAGCCTTGGCCAAGTTATTTCCCCTAAATCTTCATATAAATGGGGATCCTAATAGTACTTAGCATGGAGATTGTCATAAGCATTAAATGAGATAATCCAACCATGCACTTATTATACAGTATCTAGCACATAGTGCCAATGAAAATTAACTATCAGTATTTTCCTTTATATAGAGTATCACATAAACATTAAAATAATGTGTCAGTAGACCATATAATAAAATGTAAAAATGTTTATTGTCTATGGTGAATGGGAGAAAGCAGAGTATACAATTTTAT
>NW_016110533.1:0-1880 GCF_001604975.1 Cebus imitator | reverse complement strand
AAAAAAAAAAAAAAAAAAGGAACAGTGGCAATCAGTGACGGCTTCAAAGCAGAAGCAGTTACCAAACCATTCAGTATAACTCTGAAGGGAGGAGAGATGATGGGGGAGCAGCAAGCTGGAGCCTGTCAGTGAAGCCTTGAAGCCATGCCAAGGAGCCTGAAGATGATCTAGAGAAAACTGGCCAGTCACCAAGGGAAAAAGTAAACAGCAAGATCAAAATTGGCATGGAGACCATTCATTCTGTCTGCAGCAGGAAGGATGTATTTAAAGGCAACGACATTTGTATCAAAACCACTTAGGGCTGGGTGCAGTGGCTCACGCCTGTAATCCCAGCACTTTGGGAGGCTGAGGCGGGCAGATCACCTGAGGCCAGGAGCTCAAGACCCAGCCTGATCAACAGGATGAAACACCATCTCTACTAAAAATACAAAAATTAGCCAGGCGTGGTGGTGGGTACCTGTAATCCCAGCTACTCAGGAGGCTGAAACAGGAGAATCACTTGAACCCAGGAGGCAGAGGTTGCAGTGAGCCAAGATCACACCACTGCACTCCAGCCTGAGCAACAGACTGAGACTCTGTATCAAAAAGAAAGAAGAAGGAAAGAAGGAAGGAAGGAAGGAGGAAGGTAGGAGGGAGGGAAGGAGGAAGGAAGCACGGAAGGAAGGAGGGAAGGAGGGAGGGAGGGAAGGAAAGAAGCAAGGAAGCAAGGAAGGAGGAAGGAAGGCATCTCCAACATAGAAGGAGAGGATGACATTGAACCTGAAGAGAGGCCCAGGTGTTTTTCTGTCTTCCCAACATTCCCAGCAAAGCATTTTGCATTGAGAAGCTTAATAAATGCTGGTTCTGGAATTTTCTGGAGGTAGGTGGGAGGTTTCTAGATCAGTAGCTGCAGCAGCACTAATGAGTATTTACTGAATATTTCCGGGAGCCTGGCGCTTTGCCCAGTACCAGTGGCCTGGATCCTTCACCCTTCCTCATTCCTCAGCTGAGCAGAAAGCAGGGACCATCTTTAAACCAAAGACAGAAAATAATCAAAATTCCATGTAACATGTTCCCCTTCATGCTGTTTATGAGAAAAGATAGGGAGCCAGGCGTGTTGATTCACGCCTGTAATCCCAGCACTTCGGGAGGCCAAAGCGGGCAGATCACTTGAGGTCAGGAGTTCGAGACCAGCCTAGCCAATATGGTGAAAACACAGTCTCTACTGAAAATACAAAAATTAGCCAGGCAAGGTGGTGGGTGCCCGTAATCCCAGCTATTCAAGAGCCTGAGACATGAGAATCGCTTGAACCCAGGAGGCAGAGGTTGTTGTGAGTTGAGATCTCACCATTGCACTCCGGCCTGGGAGACAGAGGAAGACACCGTCTCAAAAAAAAAAAAAAAAAAAAATAAGGTGGCTGATTCAGAGCCCAGTGCAGTGGTGCAGTGGCTCACACCTGTAATCCCAGCTACTCGGGAGGCTGAGGCAGCAGAATCCTTTGAACCTGGGAAGTGGACTTTGCAGTGAGCTGAGATCACACTCCAGCCCGGGCAACAGAGCAAGACTTCATGTCAAAAAAAAGAGAGAGATAAAGAAAATAGAAAAAAAAAAAGGGGGTGGGGGCAGGCACAGTTGCTCATGCCTGTAATCCCAGCACTTTGGGAGGCCGTGGCAGGCAGATCACCTGAGGTCAGGAGTTTGAGACCAGCCTGGCCTACAGAGCAAAACCCTGTCTTTACTAAAAATACAATTTGCCAGGTGTGGTGGTGCACACCTGTAGTCCTCGCTGCATGGGAGGCCAAGGCTGAAGAATCACTTGAACCCAGGAGGCGAAGGTTGCAGTGAGCTGAGATCATGCCACTGTGCTCCATCCAGCCTGGGTGACAAAGTGAGACTCTGT
>NW_016110532.1:0-1881 GCF_001604975.1 Cebus imitator | reverse complement strand
TTTTGAGACAGAGTTTTGCTCTTGTTGCCCAGGCTGGAGTGCAATGGTATGATCTCAGCTCACCACAACCTCCACCTCCTGGGTTCAAGTAGTTCTCTCGCCTCAGCCTCCTGAGTAGCTAGGTTTACAGGCATGTGCCACCACACCCAGCTAATTTTGTATTTTTAGTAGAGATGGAGTTTCTCCATGTTGGTCAGGCTGGTCTTGAACTTTCAACCTCAGGTGATCCACCCGCCTTGGCCTCCGAAAGTGCTGGGATTACAGGCGTGAGCCACCACACCCAGCTGTAAAATAGGACACAGTGGTGGTTCTTACTCCTATGGAAATGTAATAGCAGCTCCTTCCTCAAGGCAGGAACAGCTTCATAGACTCCAAGAAGCTTCGTTAAATGGGCTCCACATAATTAAAGACAGTGGGGGTCTTTGGTGGAGAAAGACCACCAAAGGGATTGCTTGTGTTCTTTGGCAGTCCTCCTGCTCCCTTTTTCCCCCGCAGGGAGAGGTCATGCCAAGGGATCCCTCTTGGCACCTACCTATACCACACTGAGGGAGGTGTGGCATGGGTTAAAGTGCTTCCTACACTTTTCTATGTGGTCATCTTCAGTTTACATGCTCCACTGGGTTACTAAATTTCCTACATTGTACCCCAGAGCTCTCCCAGAGCTATTTGCATTGCCATGTGGCTGTTCGTTCATTGTTTTTGTTGGGGAGATCAGCACTGGTGCCTCCTAGTCTAACATCTTGCTGACACCACTCCTCAGTAAGAATAAAATTTTTATTAATTAACATTACAATGAATATATCTGATAGCTACCTCCTTTATCAAGTGATCAGAGTTAAGATGACCAGTAATGGAATAAATTGACATCATGTACCTCATGACGGGATTCTCCCAGAAGATCCAGCATTGCTTCAGAGATAGTCATGACAAAAATGTATAAATCATGAAGCAACACCAGACAATTCCAAACTGAGAAGCAGTCTACAAAATAACTGGCCTGTAATCTTCATTAAGTGTTAGGGTTACAGGAACCAAAAAAGATGAACTCTTCCAGATAAACGGAACAAAAAGACATGACAAGTAAATGATAATCCTGACTTGAATGTTGGACCTACTAAAAGATGTTATTGGATAATTGGTGAAATTTGAACAAAGTCTTGGGATTAGAAGGTAGTATTGTATCAATGTTAATTGTCTGATTTTGATGGTTTCACTTGGGTCATGAAGGAAAGTAATCTTGTCTTTTATGAAATATACACTGAAGTATCAAGGGGAAATGGGGCATCACATCTGCAACTTACTCTCAAATGAATGAGAAAAAAATATAGAGTTGTGTGTGTGCGTGGAGAGAATGACAGTAAGGTCAATGCAGTAAAATGCCAACAATTAAGCAAACCAGGTGAAAGGTATACAAAAATTCTGCATCATTTTTGTAACTTTTCTTTAAATTTTAAATTTCTTCAAAGGATAAAGGTTTTTAAAAGCTTTAAAAGCACAAGCTATTATTTTCTTCAAAATAGTAGATAAATAATAGCAAACATTATAGGTAGATATGACAAAAACTAACAAATGACTGGAGTTTGTGACCCCATGCTGAATCATCCTGCAGCTGCTGAACGTGTCTGGATTTGCGACTAACGAAGGCAGCCTGCCCAGAATAGCCTCCACTGAAGAGGAAGGCGGAGAGTCAAAGCCATTCCTCCGCTTCTCCCAAAACATTTGACTTTGATTTAATTATCCAAATATTTAGGCAGTAGTAATGAGACTATTACCAAACCACGTCTGTAGAAATTACCTGTACTTCCTACAGCCCTTTGACATTAATTTAGCCATAAACAAGTCTATCTAAGCCACTCATCAGAAAATCAATTTTAAGACTTT
>NW_016110531.1:0-1881 GCF_001604975.1 Cebus imitator | reverse complement strand
TTAGAAGAGACAGGTTTTCACCATGTTGGCCAGGCTGGTCTCAAATTCCTGACCTCAAGTGATCTGCCCTCCTCGGCCTCCCAAAGTGCTGGGATTACAGGCATGAGCCACCATACCTGGCCAATAAATATTTCTTTATAGCATGAAATAATATTCTATTGTTTGGATGTGCCCCATTTGTCTATTGAAGGGCATTTTGGTTGCTTTCAAGTTTTAGCAATTATGAATAAAGCTGCCATAAACATTCATATGCAGGTTTTTATGAATTCAATGTATTTTTTACATGTTCTATTTTCTCTTACACCAAGTGGGAATCTACAGATAACTTATAGGAGTATAAGTTCTCTGCATTGCTGGCTTGATCTGGTTTTCCATGTGATAGCTCTTTTCCATGGAATAGCTCTTCAAGTACATGAAGATACGCTATCAAGGCATCCCTATGCTTTCTCTATTTTAGGCTAAAAATCACCAATTCTGCCAGTTTTCCTCATGTTGTAGGACTCTTGGCACATTCGGTTTTCTGGTTCTTCACCTCTTGGTAAGCTCTGCTTTATAAAACAAAATGACGGAGAGCAAAGGACCCATCACTCTCTCTGTTCAGGGCAAGATAAATCCTGTAAATGTTATCTGAGTCCATTGTTGCTTTTTTAGGAATTTTGGTACTCAATTTTATTTAAAAATTTTTAAAATTTATTTATTACACATACTTTAAGTTCTGGGGTACATGTGCAGATCGTGCAGGATTGTTACATAGGTATACACATGCCATGGTTGTGGTTTGCTGCGTCCATCCCCCTGTCATCTACATTAGGTATTTCTCCTAATGTTGTCCCTCCCCAATCCCGCCACCCCCTGCTATCCCTCCCCTAGTCCCCCACCCACCAGGCCCCAGTGTGTGATGTTCCCGTCCCTGTGTCCATGTGTTCTCGTTGTTCAACACCCACTTATGAATGAGAACATGTGGTGTTTGGTTTTCTGTTCTTGTGTCAGTTTGCTGAGAATAATGGTTTCCAGTTTCATCCATGTCCCTGCAAAGGACATGAATTCATTTTTTTATGGCTGCATAGTATTCCATGGTGTTCATGTGCCACATTTTCTCTATCCAGTCTATCATTGATGGACATTTGGGTTGGTTCCAAGTCTTTGCTATTGTGAACAGTGCCGCAATAAACATACGTGTGCATGCATCTTTATAATAGAATGACTTATAATCCTTTGGGTATATACCCAGTAATGAGATTGCTGGGTCAGATGGTATTTCTATTTCTATTTCTAGATCCTTGAGGGATTACCACACTGTCTTCCACAGTGGCTGAATTAATTTACACTCCCCCCAACAGTGTAAAAAAATTTTATGTTTATTTTACCAAAATAGTTCTTAGGTTAGTCTCCTCCAAACTGTACTTTTCCAGAGGAGTTTTAGAATTTTAAATCTAGACTTTCTATGTATACTTTTTAAGCTTCCTCTTGTACAATTTGGGCCATTGTTCTAGCGTGTTGATATGGGCTTTTTTCCTTTTGAACATTGGTTCTTTTATCAAATATGCAGTATTCACCATTGCTCCTTGTCTAAAATGTTGTTCTTAAGCTAAAGAGCCATCTGTTTATAACAGAACTTTTAGAAAGTGCAGATGAGCTAAAAGAAGAAAACAAAGATGACTCCGAACTCGTTGTCTGGGAGGTAAATATTATTCCCAGAAATACATGTTGTTAACATTTGAGCATATATCTGCACAGCCTTCTTTTTTATGCAATATGTATATTATATTATTATCACAATATAGTACATATGCATTTATTTAAAAATTATTATATAGATCCTTTTATAGTTTGCTCTTTTCCTCACTTATTCAAATTTTGTTTGAAATTTTTTTTTTTTTT
>NW_016110530.1:0-1881 GCF_001604975.1 Cebus imitator | reverse complement strand
AGAGGTCAAAGATCAACTCAATGAAATAAAATGGGAAGGCAAGATTAGAGAAAAAAGGGTAAAAAGGAATGAACAAAGTCTCCAAGAAATATGGGACTATGTGACAACACCTAATCTACATTTGATAGGTATACCTGAATGTGATGGAGAGAATGAATCCAAGCTGGAAAATACTATTCAGGATATTATCCAGGAAAACTTCCCCAACCTAGCAAGGCAGGCCAATATTCAAGTCCAGGAAATACAGAGAACACAACAAAGATATTCCTCAAGAAGAGCAACCCAAGGCACATAACCGTCAGATTCACCAGGGTTGAAATGAAGGGGAAAATGCTAAGGGCAGCCAGAGAGAAAGGTCGGGCTACACACAAAGGGAAGCCCATCAGACTCACAGCAGATCTCTCAGCAGAAACCCTACAAGCCAGAAGAGAGTGGCGGCCAATATTCAACATCCTTAAAGAAAAGAACATTCAACCTGGAATTTCATATCCAGGCAAACTAAGCTTCATAAGTGAAGGAAAAATAAAATCCCTTACGAACAAGCAAGTACTCAGAGATTTCATCAATACCAGACCTGCTTTACAAGAGCTCCCGAAAGAAGCACTAAACATACAAAGGAACAACCGGTACCAGCCACTCCAAAAACATACCAAATGGTAAAGGGCATCAACACAATGAAGAAACTGCATCAACTAATGGGCTAAACAGCCAGCTAGCATCAAAATGGCAGGGTCAAATTCACACATAACAATATTAACCCTAAATGTAAATGGGCTAAATGCCCCAATCAAAAGACACAGACTGGCAAATTGGATAAAAAGCTAAAACCCATAGGTGTGCTGTATCCAGGAAACCCATCTCACATGCAAGGATACACAAAGGCTCAAAATAAAGGGATGGAGGAAGATTTACCAACCAAATGAAGAGCAAAAAAAAAAAGCAGGATTGCAATTCTCATCTCTGATAAATTAGACTTTAAACCAACAAAGATCAAAAGAGACAAAGAAGGACACTCACTACATAATGGTAAAAGGATCAATGCAACAAGAAGAGCTAACAGTCCTAAATATATACACACCCAATACGGGAGGACCCAGATACATAAGACAAGTTCTCAATGACTTACAAAAAGACTTAGACTCCCACACAATTATAGTGGGAGAATTTAACACCCCATTGTCAATATTAGACAGATCAGCAAGACAGACAATTAATAAGGGTATCCAGGACTTGAACTCAGACCTGGAACAAGCAAACCTAATAGACATTTACAGAACTCTCCACCCCAAATCCACAGAATATACATTCTTCTTAGCACCACAACACACCTACTCTAAAGTTGACCACATAATTGGAAGTAAATCACTCCTCAGCAAATGCAAAAGAACAGAAATCATAACAGTCTCTCAGGCCACAGTGCAATCAAGTTAGAACTCAGAATTCAGAAACTAACTCAAAACTGCACAGCTTCATGGAAACTGAACAACTGGCTCTTGAATGTTGACTGAATAAACAATGAAATGAAGGCAAAAATAAAGATGTTCTTCAAAACCAATGAGAATGAAGACACAACATACCAGAATCTCTGGGACACATTTAAAGCAGTGCCTAGAGGAAAATATATAGCAATAAATGCCCACATAAGAAGCAAGGAAAGATCTAAAATTGACACCCTATCATCAAAATTGAAAGAGCTAGAGGAGCAAGATCAAAAAAACTCAAAACCTAGCAGAAGACAAGAAATAACTAAGATCAGAGCAGAACTGAAGGAGATAGAGAAACAAAAAACCCTTCAAAAAATCAATAAATCCAGGAGCTGGTGTTTTGAAAAGATCAACAAAATAGACAAACCACTAGCCAGATTAATAAAAAAGAAAAGAG
>NW_016110529.1:0-1882 GCF_001604975.1 Cebus imitator | reverse complement strand
TTTCCAAAGATGGCAAAGTACTATTTTAGACTTTATGAGTTTTGGTTAGTAATTTTTGTGAATGATGCATGGGGAAGGAGATGCTATGAGAAATTACATTAGTGTCAGTAGTTTTGTGGTGATGCAAGTGAGATAACATTTTCTGTCTTTGGTGGCATGAGAACCCAGAGGTACATGCTGGTTGTACACGTAGATAACTTACTTAGAAGCACAATATCAGAGTGGTGTGAGGGATTTCTCTTAGATTTTTTTTTTTTTTTTTTTTAACCAAGATTCCTTGAGGCAGTTCTACTCTTTGGGTTTACTTGGTTTCTTCACTAAACACTGTTACTTGTAAGGTCAGATTAAATTAGGAAGCTTAGAAATATGTTGCATTCCTTTTAAATTGCTTCATTTGTCAATTTCTTGGGAAGATAATTTAGCACCTAGTCATAGAGTAGTTTTGAAGCAGATCTCTGCTGTATTTTTTGATTATGATCTGTCAGAATGACTAAAGGAATTTAGATTTTGGAAGATAAACAGGGACTTGCTCTATAATTTGAAAATTAGTCCTAAAAAAGCATTTGGATAGCACAGTTGTAACTTAAATCCTGAACTTTATTGCCTTTTATAAAAACCTTAAATTGCTACATTTTCATTTTCTCTCTTTATTATTTTATTTTATTTTATTTTTTTGAGACGGAGTTTCGCTCTTGTTACCCAGGCTGGAGTGCAATGGCGCGATCTCGGCTCACCGCAACCTCCGCCTCCTGGGCTCAGGCAATTCTACTGCGTCAGCCTCCTGAGTAGCTGGGATTACAGGCACGTGCCACCATGCCCAGCTAATTATTTGTATTTTTAGTAGAGACGGGATTTCACCATGTTGACCAGGATGGTCTCGATCTCTTGACCTCGTGATCCCACCCGCCTTGGCCTCCCAAAGTGCTGGGATTACAGGCTTGAGCCACCGCTCCTGGCCCTATTTTATTTTATTTTTTTGAGACGGAGTCTCGCTCTGTCACCAAGGCTGGAGTGCAGTGGCGTGATCTCAGCTCACTGCAACCTCCGCCTCCTAGGTTCAAGTGATTCTTTTGCCTCAGCCTCCTGAGTAGCTGGGATTACAGGCTCACACCACCACAGCTAAGTTTTGTATTTTTAGTAGAACTGGGGTTTCATCATGTTGGCGAAGCTGGCCTCAAGCTCCTTACTTCAGGTGATCCACCCAGCTCGGCCACCCAAAGTACTTGGATTATGAGTGTGAGCCACTGTGCCCAGTCATTTTCATATTGAACTTTTAAATACGTTTCCTTTTTTTTCCTTTTGGCAGGGAGTGATTATTGTAATCATACTTGAACAGGAGTGATTGAAAAAAGTATATATCTGTATTCTGAAAGTTACTTGAGACATGGGAAAACGCTGTTTTCCATGTTTAGTTATGAGGTATTTAAGTTTAACTAGTGGAAAATATGGATACATTTTATTTATTTATTTATTACTTACTCACTGAGGTGGAGTCTTGCTCTGTTGCCTAGGCTGGAGTGCAATGGCACGATCTCGGCTCACTGCAGCCTCCATCTCCCAGGTTCAACCGATCCTCCTGTCTCAGCCCTCCCAAGGAGCTGGGATTACAGGCAGGCACCACCATGCCTGGCTAATTTTTGTATTTTTAGTAGAGTTGGGGTTTTGCCATGTTGGCCAGGCTGGTGCCTAATTCATGACCTCAGGTGATCCACCAGCCTCAGCTTCCCAGAGGGCTGGGATTACAGGCATGAGCTACTGTGCCTGGCTATTTATTTATTTTTTGAGGAGTCTCACTCTGTCGCCCAGGCTGAAGTGCAGTGATGCGATCTTGGCTCACTGCAACCTCTGCTTCCCGGGTTCAAGTGATTTCCGGCTAATTTTT
>NW_016110528.1:0-1883 GCF_001604975.1 Cebus imitator | reverse complement strand
TTTTTGACAGTCTTACTCTGTCACCCAGGCTGGAGTGCAGTGGCACAATCTCAGCTCACTGCAACCTCTCCCACAGGTTCAAGCAATTCTCACGCCTCAGCCTCCCAAGTAGCTGGGACCACAGGCACCTGCCACCATGCCCAGCTAATTTTTGTGTTTTTAGTAGAGATGAGGTTTTATCATGTTGGCCAGGCTGGTCTTGAATTCCTGGCCTTAAGTGATCTGCCTGCCTTAAACTCCCAAAATGCTGGGATTACAGGCATGAGCCACCATGCCCAGCTTTGGAGATGGCATTTGCAGAAATCTTGCCAATTATTTTTGTGACTACTTGGTGAGGTCCATGGAGGAAGCTCTAAGATTGGGTGCTATTTCTTCTTGTGTTTACATTCCAGAGAGGCTGCATATTCTCTTGGTACATGACACTTACTTTTAGCAACTCATTAAACATATTAGCTAAATTCTTTTTTTTTTTTTTTTTTGAGATGGGGTCTTGCTTTGTCATCCAGGCTGAAATGCAGTGACACAGTCAGGGTTCACTGCAGCCTCAACCTCCTGGGCTCAAGCAATACTCTTGCCTCAGCCTCCCAAGTAGCCAGGATCACAGGCATGTGCCACCACATCTGGCTAATTTTTTTTTTCTATTTTTTTAGAGACAGGGGACTCATTATGTTGCCTAGGCTGGTCTCAAACTCCTGGCCTCAAGTGACTCTCCTGCCTCACCCACCCAAAGCATTAGGATTACAGGCACAAGCCACGGTTCTCAACCTGAATTCTTTTTGCCTATGTATGGCAGTGTCTTCCTTAGGTAAGTAAATGCTTATGTCCATCTCTTTGTCCTTAGGTTTTGGATTAGTTTGTTACTCAGCAACATCAGCTCTATGGTGTGTTCAATAAAAGTTGTGAATTTGCAGATGATTAGATTTTTTCTTTCTTTCTAGCTTTCTCCATCCTATGCAGAAGGCTCACAGGTTTTTAAAATCACAAGTTTATTTAGAAACAACTATTTGAAATCTCTCATATTAAAGATGAAGAAGTAGAGAGATCACACCCCTAACTCAACCATCATTGAGTTGATCGATGTAGCATTCCGGAGATAACAGGTACATATTAGAAAAGTAGGAAATTGGAAACAACCTAAATGGTCCCTAGGATGTGATTAAATAAATTACAATATGTCCGCGTAAGTGAATATGCTATTGAGCCTTTCACGATATTATAGATAACTTCATTGACACTAGAAAATGTTTATTTTGGCTGGGCATAGTGGCTCTTGCCTGTTATCCCAGCACTTTGGGAGGCAGAGGTATTTAGATTACTTGAGGTCAGGAGTTTAAGACCAGCCTGGACAACATGGCAAAACCCTGCCTCTACTAAAAATACAAAAATCAGCCAGGCATGGTGGTACTCTCCTACAGTTCCAACTACTTGGGAGGACGAGGAAGGAGAACCACTTGAACCCAGGAGGCAGAGGTTGCAGTGAGCTGAGAACATGCCACTGCACTCCAGCCTGGGCAACAGAGCGATATTCCACCTCAAAAAATTAAAAAAAAAGAAAAAGAAAAAGAAAATGTTTATTTCATGGCTAAAGTGCAAACAGGAGATTATAAGATACTAGATATGGTATGACTGCTTTTTACTGTAAGAAAAAGGTAAACAATGGCAGCATGTGGGGATTTATGGTATCTATTATATTTATTTTTAAATATATTTAATGGTATTTAAATTATTTTTAAATATATTTAATGGTATTTAAATATATTTAAATGGCATATGTGGGGATTTATGGTATCTATTATATTTAAATAATATATTTCATTAAATAATATTTAATTAGTATATTTAATTAATTATTTAAATAATATATTATATTTAAATAATATATT
>NW_016110527.1:0-1883 GCF_001604975.1 Cebus imitator | reverse complement strand
TTTTGAGACGGAGTCTTGCTTTGTCACCCAGGCTGGCGTGCAGTGGCACCATCTCGGCTCACTGTAACCTCCACCTCCCAGGTTCAAGCAATTCTCTTGCCTCAGCTTCCTGAGTTACTGTGGTTACAGGCACCTGCCACCACACCCAGCTAATTTTTCTATTTTTAGTAGAGATGTTGGCCCGGCTGGTCTTGAACTCCCGACCTCAGCTGATCCACCTTCCGCGGCCTCCCAAAGTGCTGGGATTACAGGCGTGAGCCACCATGCCAGGCTGCAGCCAACATTTTTTGCATATTTACTGGGAGCCAACCTCTGTTTTAAAAGAAGCGTCGTGTTGTGATCAAGAGAGCATGGTCGCTGGTCTTCCTGCTGCTACGAAATGACTTTGTCTCTCTGTGCCCCAGTCTCTTCATCTCCAAAGCAGGAAAATAAGGCATATCTATTCCCTAAGGTTACTGTGATGATTAAATGAATTAATGCCCATGAAGTGCGAAGCACAGTGCAAGGTACACAGTAAGAACCAAAAGAGAGCTGCTATCACTAGACAGACACCGGCTTGTACTAACAGGCATGTGTTAATGCAACCTGGTGAGGTGAGTGCTCATGCCATTTTATGCAGAGGCTGAGACGCAGAGGTGGACATGCTTGTCTCAGATGGACGGCTTGTCGGTGGTGGCAGTCTAGCTGCAGAACCCAGGCCTTCCCACCGTGCTGCACTGCGAGGCCTCATGGCTTCCAGGCTCTTTCGGGGCAGCGGTACAGGGCTGCCACCTACCAGCCTGGGTTCAAGTCATAACTCGTACACATCAAACACACGAATGAACTTCTCTCTCTTCTCCTTGACTTGGTATCTTTATCTTTAAAATAATATCCCCCATAAAAAGCTGGCCAGGAAGATCAAATGACTTGTGCAAGAAGACTGGGAAAATTCTGAAATGCTCTCCCTTCAAAGGTAAGGAATTATCATTACCTACGGCAGCATAAACTGAAGTGACGCAGCTACACGCAAGAGCCAGAAGATTCCAGGCTTTGAAGGCCTTGGAAGATCACCTGTACTTCGGTGGATCCTCAGGTCATGGAGACAACTGGCCTCCATGACCAATCGTCCATCGGCTCCTCCTTGGAGAAACTTGGTCAGAGCTGGGTTCAGTGGGCCCCGTGCTGGATGCCGGAAGGGCAGGAACTCAGGAGCAGACCTCATGCTGCAAACGCTACTGCAAGCCCTGCCATGCACCTCTCCCCACCACATCATAAACCTCCATCCACTCCACAAACCAGGAAGCCTGGCACCAATCAGGCGCTGTGCATGGCTGTCATTCACTCCCTCCCTGAAGTTCCTCCTTGGCCTGGCAGGCGCAGGAAGGGGCCCTCGGAACTGTGAAAACCAGAGGTCTCTGAGGAAGGTGGGATGAAAGGGGGCTTTGCCAGGGACTCCAGCGTTCCAGTGTCCTTGGCTCCCATGACAAGAGCTGTGCTTGCCCTCCTGTTGTTTTCCGTTATTGCTTGAGCCACGCTGAGGTGACCAGAGGGCTGTGGGCCATCTGGGGTCACTATCCTGCTGAGGGGCCTGGGGAAAACGTGTACACACACACGCACAGGCCTTTGGAGAAATTCATGCCCACTCCCTGGGGACTGGCATTCTCAGTGTGTGGCCTTTTAAATTCCCAAGGACAATGAGTCAAACTTCTATGCTGGGCATGTTAGAGGACACAAGTATGCTTTTTTTTTTTTTTTTGAGTTGGAGTTTCGCTCTTGTTGCCCAGGCTGGAGTGCAATGGCGCGATCTCAGCTCACCGCAACCTCCGCCTCCTGGGTTCAGGCAATTCTCCTGCCTCAGCCTCCTGAGTAGCTGGGATTACAGGCACGTGCCACCATGCCCAGCT
>NW_016110526.1:0-1883 GCF_001604975.1 Cebus imitator | reverse complement strand
GCAGGAGTTGCAATCCTACTCTCTGATAAAGTGGACTTTAAACAAACAAAGATCAAAAGAGACAAAGAAGGGCATTATATAATGGTAAAGGAATCGATGCAACAAGAAGAGCTAACGATCCTAAATATACATGCACCCAATACAGGAGCACCCAGATTCATTAAGCAAGTTCTTAATGACCTACAAAGAGACTTAGACTCCCACACAATAATAGTCAGAGACTTTAACACTCCACTGTCAATATTAGACAGATCAACAAGACAGAAAATTAACAAGGATATCCAGGACTTGAACTCAGACCTGGATCAAGCAAACCTAATAGACATTTATAGAACTCTTCATGCCAAATGCACAGAATATACATTCTTCTCAGCACCACATCACACCTACTGTAAAATTGACCACATAATTGGAAGTAAATCATTCCTCAGCAAATGCAGAAGAACAGAAATCATAACAAACAGTCTCTCAGACCACAGTGCAATCAAATTCGAACTCAGAAGTCAGAAACTAACTCAGAACCACACAACTTCATGGAAACTGAACAACTGGCACTTGAATGTTGACTGGTTAAACAATGAAATGAAGGCAGAAATAAAGATGTTCTTCAAAACCAACGAGAATGAAGACACAACATACCAGAATCTCTGGGACACATTTAAAGCAGTGTCTAGAGGAAAATTTATAGCAATAAATGCCCACATGAGAAGCAAGGAAAGATCTAAAATCGACACCTTATCATCAAAATTGAAATAGCTAGAGGAGCATGATCAAAAAAACTCAAAAGCTAGCAGAAGACAAGAAATAACTAAGATCAGAGAAGAACTCAAGGAGATAGAGACACAAAAAAACCCTTCAAAAAAATCAATAGATCCAGGAACTGGTTTTTTGAAAAATTCAACAAATTAGACCACTAACCAGATTAATAAAAAAGAAAAGAGGGAATAATCAAATAGATGCAATAAAAAATGATAAAGGCATAGCACCACAGATTCCACAGAAATACTAACCACCATCAGAGATTACTACAAACAACTCTATGCACATAAACTAGTAAACCTGGAAGAAAGGGATAAATTCCTGGACACTTGCACCCTCCCAAGTCTAAACCGGGAAGAAGTTGAAACCCTGAATACACCAATAACAAGGGCTGAAGTTGAGGCAGCAATTAATAGCCTACCAACCAAAAAAAACCCAGTTCCAGATGAGTTCACAGCTGAATTCTACCAGATATACAAAGAGGAGCTGTTACAACTCCTTCTGAAACTATTCCAAACAATACAAAAAAAGGGAATCCTTCCCAAATCATTTTTTGAGACCAACATCATCCTGATACAAAAACCCAGCAGACTCAACGAGAAAAGAAAGTTTCAGGCCAATATCCATGATGAACATAGATGCAAAAATCTTCAATAAGATACTGGCAAACCTATTGCAACACCACATCAAAAAGCTTATCCATTACAATCAAGTAGGTTTCATTCTGGGGTCGTAAGATTGGTTCAACATACACAAGTCTATAAATGTAATTCACCACATAAACAGAACCAAAGACAAAAACCACATGATTTTCTCAATTGATGCAGAGAAGACCTTTGACAAAATTGAACAGTTTTTATGCTAAATATTCTCAATAAACTAGGTATCGACGGAACATATCTAAAAATCATAAAAGCTATTTACGACAAACCAACAGCCAATATCATACTGAATGGGCAAAAAGTGGAAGCATTCCCTTTGAAATCTGGCATTAGACAAAGATGCCCTCTTTCACCACTCCTATTTAGTATAGTATTGAAAGTTCTAGCCAGAGCAATCAGGCAAGAAAAAGAAATAAAGCATATTCAATTAGGAAAGGAGGAAGTCAAATTATCTTATATGCC
>NW_016110525.1:0-1884 GCF_001604975.1 Cebus imitator | reverse complement strand
TGGCTTTGTTTGTGTTTATTCTTTCAGAGATTCTAAGCAGGTTCATTATTGTGTTATCCTGTGGTCACCGCTTCTTTTTCAGCATTAGAGAGTGCTCTAAGCCTAGGTTTGCCACATGTTTAAAGTTGCTGTGTTGTTCTGGCATGAAAGAAGTAGAGGAGGGCTTGAAGTGGCTACTCCAATTCACTGGCTTTGCAGGTTTTCCCATGGGACTGGGACAGGCCCAGAGGTTCTATTTATGGTCCCCTGGTTGGGATCAGCCACCTCAGTGCTCTGCACAGTGCAGGGCCCAGCCCTGGGCTTCAAGGCAACATATGCCTGCTTCACTCCCATTCTTTTAAGCAGACACTGCCTCTCTCTGTGCTGTGCTTCCTGGGGCAGGGAAAGGATGAGAACAGCAGTCCTACCACAGCTTCTGTAATGCTGGGTCACACCCAAAGCCCACAGCCAGAGACCAGTAAGCTCAGGGTGTTAACTAAGGCCCACATTGCTACAGCCTGCCTGCCACTGAGGTTTATTTGTGTCTCAAGGCTGCTGCAGAGCATCAGTGGTGATGTGGGCTGGGACACCAATGTCTCACCAAGGCTGGGAGTCTCCATCTGGCACAGTGGCAGGTCCAGTAGCTCTGTTCACAGGCACCAGACTGGAGTCAAGGCCACTGGGTTTTGTCTTGTGTTGGGTTTCACCATGGCCAGCCTGGCACTGGGTTGCCAGGTGAAGCTTTGAGCTCATGTTCCTCTTATTTTCCCCAGTGGATAGAGTCACTTTCTGCACCTTGCTGCTGAGGAATGGTGGGGACAGTCCCTTGGTCATCAAGGCTTAGCAGGGTAATGCCCAAAGCTCATGGAAATTGGGACTGGAAAAAACCTGGAACATGTCCCAGACCCATGCTGATATGTTCCGCCTGCTACTCAAGTTTACTCGTGGCCCAATGCCACTGGAGAAGGCCAGAAGTGACACAAACAAGAACATGAGACTATCCTGTTGGGGCTGCAGTTTTCCACCAGGGGCTGGCACTTTAGTGCTCTGCCAAGAGTGGGGCTCAGCGCTGGGCTTCCAGGTAACATGTGCCTGCTGTGGATTAATGCAGCTCTGCCTGTGGAAACCATCTACCTCTTATCACTTTCTCCGTTAAATCTTCTGCACTCGTATTTATTTGTTGTGTGTGCTCCTGGAGTCTCCATATCGACTGAGGTGGTTCCTCTTGTGCCTAGGTGGGATACAAACTAACTGGAAGTTTCCAAACACCCTGTGAGAAGCTGAGCCCATAAGATAGATGTCTTAGTACACCATGTCTTTCTGTAGCCTCTCTGGGTCTCTGTTTTCTTGGCTGGGTATTTTTTTTATTGTACTTTAGGTTCTGGGGTACATGTGCAGACCATGGCATTTCTCCCGATGTTATCCCTCCCCGACTTTGGCCCCCTTAACAGACCCCAGTGTGTGATGCTCCCCTCCCTGTGTCCATGTGTTGGCTGGGTATTAATTTCAATAACTAGTGATGAGTGAAAAAAGAGTGACAAGGAATTGAAGAATACTTTCTTCACTTTATGTTTTCATGGATCCAAGGCATGCCTCAGCCCAGGCAGCAGATAAAGCAGGACATTGAGAATTTTGGTACTCATGAGTGTTCCAGCAGGAGTCACCCAATAATCTACAGAGTGAGGTCTGAGCATTCTCCTCTGTGGCCTGGTGGCTGGCAGGAGACTAGGAACTGCCTTTTCTGCCCTGAATAGCATTTAGGTTACATACATCTATGGTGCATTTAGGAGGACAAGAGACAGGAGGAAGCTATAAGAGAGATAATCGTAATGGAAGCTCTGAAGATCCAAAATAAACAGGAGAGAAATGGAGACTTCTGATCCTTCATCCTACAAGAAGGATCAG
>NW_016110524.1:4299-6184 GCF_001604975.1 Cebus imitator | reverse complement strand
TATCACCACTGATCCCACAGAAATACAAACTACCATCCGAGAATACTATAAACACCTCTAGGCTAATAAACTAGAAGAAATAAATACGTTTCCGGACACATCTACCCTCCCAAGTCTAAACCAGGAAGAAGTAGACTCCCTGAATAGACCAATAACAAAATCTGAAATTGAGGCAGTAAATAATAGCATACCAACCAAAAAAAGTCCAGCACCACTCAGTTTCATAGCCAAATTCTCCCAGAGGTACAAAAAGAGCAGACACTATTCGTTCTGAAACTATTCCAAACAATAGAAAAACAGGGAATCCTCCCCAACTCATTTTATGAGGCCATCATTATCCTGATACCAAAACCTGGCAGAGACGACAAAAAAAGAAAATTTCAGAACAATATGCCTGATAAGCATTGATGTGAAAATCCTCAATAAAATACTGCAAACTGAATCCAGAAGCAAATCAAAAAGCTTAACCACCAAGATCAAGTTGGCTTCATCCCTAGGATGCAAGGCTGGTTCAACATACACAAATCAATTAACATAATCCATCATATAAACAGAACCAATGACAAAACCCACATGATTTTCTCAATAGATGCAGAAAAAAACTTTGATTAAACTTCAACACCCCTTCATGCTAAAAACTCTCAGTAAACTAGGTATTGATGAAATGTATCTAAACATAATAAGAGCTATTTGCGACAAACCAACGTCATACTGAATGGGAAAAACCTGGAAGCGTTCCCTTTGAAAACCGCATGAGACAAGGATGCCCCCTCTCACCGCTTCTATTCAACATAGTATTGGTAGTTCTGGCCAGGGCAGTCAGGCAAGAGAAAGAAAAAAAGGGTATTCAAATAGGAAGAGAGAAACTCAAGCTGAGGTTTTTTTTGCAGAAGACGTGACTGTATATGTAGAGAACCCCATCGTCTCAGCCCAAAATCTCCTTCAGATGATAAGCAACTTCAACAAAGTCTTATCAAATCAATGTGCAAAACCCACAAACATTTCTATCCACCAATAATAGAACAGCCAAATCATAAGTGAACTCCCATTCACAACTGCTGCAAAGAGAATGAAATTTCTACAAATAGAATTTACAAAAGATGTGAAGGACCTCTTCAAGGAGAACTACAAACCACTGCTCAAAGAAATAAAGAGAGGTCACAAACAAATAAAAAAAAAATCCATGCTCATGGATAAAAGAATCAATATTGTAAAAATGGCCATATTGTTCACAGTAATTTATAGATTCAGTGCTATCACCATCAAACTACAATTGACTTTTTTCATAGAATTGGCAAAACATACCTTTAATTTCATATGGGACCAAAAAAGAGCCCGCACAGCCAAGGAAAAAGAACGAAGCTGGAGGCATCACACTACCTGACTTCAAACTATACTACCAGCCTAGAGTAACCAAAGCAGCATGGTACTAGTACCAAAGCAGATATATAGACCAATGGAACAGAAAGGAGGCATCAAAAATAATGCCACACATCTATAACCATTTGATCTTTGACAAATCTGACAAAAACAGCAATGCAGAAAGGATTCCCTATTTAATAAATGGTGTTGGGAAAACTGGCTAGCCATATGCAGAAAACTGAAACTGGACCCGTTACTTACACCTTATACAAAAATTAACTCAAGATGGATTAAAGACTAAAACAGAAGACCTAAGATTTTATATATATATATATATATATATATATATATACATATATATATCCCTAGACAATACCATTTAGAATGTAGGCATGAGCAAAGATTTCATGACTAAAATGACAAAAGCAATGGCAACAAACATAAAAATTGACAAATGAGATCTACTTAAACTAAAAAGCTTCTGCACAGAAAAAAAAACTATCATCAGAGTGAACAGGCAACC
>NW_016110524.1:0-1558 GCF_001604975.1 Cebus imitator | reverse complement strand
GCAGCTGTGGCAGAGTGCTAGTGGATACAAAAGTGCCTGCCTCCCTGCAGGCATTCGCCCAGTGGTAGAGACAAGACAGCCTGTGTGGGGGCCAGAGGGCCCCCTGATGTGTGCTACTGCACTGGAGGTAGTGTTGGTTCAGGGCAGGGTGCTGGCCAGTGCAGGTCTGGGTGCCTTCTCCATGCCGCCCTAAGCAACAGTGGCTGCTCAGGGTATGAGAGGGTCCCTTTTTCTCTGTGCAGCATTAGCTGAAGGGCAAGGTGCTGGTGGGGTGGGGTTTTTGGTTCTGTGCCTGCCATAGCTCCAACTTCAATGGCAGTTTGTGTGGGATGAAGTGTGTGCTACACTCCCCTGTAGCAAAACCCACCCACACACACCAGCAAATCCATGTAGAAAGTTTCTGTATAAAGAGCTGCAGTATGCAGAGGCAATGTAGAGGCTAGTGCATGCCCGGAGGGATCACCTTGCTGCAGCTCTCCACTGGTCACGCACAGTCCACTGGCATAGAAGCTATGTTGTAGGCACCTGAGAGTGCCCTGTAAGCAGGTGTGGCCAGGCTGGGGCCCTGGGAGAGGCAAGTAGACTAAGGAATGCTGAGGTCAGACCAGCTTCATCTCGTGCAAGAGTGTCCAGCAAAGATCAGGTCTCAGAGGAGAATTTTCTCAAAAGTGAAGCCCCAGCACAGCACAACTGCTCTAAAAAATGTGGCCAGATTTCTTTATTCAGCAAGTCTCCTTTTTAAAGAAAGAAACCCTTAGACCTGATCTCTGCTAGGCAATCTTGCATATGAGATATGGCTGGTCTGACCTCCACACTCCTAAAGTGCTGGGATAAAGCGTCTCATAAGAGCAAGTGGCACCTAGAGAGACACCTGTCCCTGCCCTCTGGGCTTCACATTGGCTGGCCTGCTGCTCCCCCACTTTGCTTGTCTCCTGGGAACTCAATTCCAGAGACGTGAGTTAGCCATCCTTAGTGTAATCAGCCCAGGATGGAGGGTCCGTGTTGTGGGCCCAAGCCAGGGTTCCCTGTCTGGTGATGAGCAGTGGGGGGGGGGTGTGGTACCCATGGGAGATGGACTGCCTTGTTCCTTGGGTCAACTGCAGCTTTTTGAGGATGTCAATATGATACTTAGGTTCTTTGCTCCCTTGATATTCTGATGGCAGTGAGGGCAGTTCCACTGCAGAGGCAGTGGCAGAGAGGATTTTAGTTGATCCTGGAAGCTCTGTCCAGAATATTGCCAAGTTGTTACTGGCTTGATAGCTCCAGTGAGGGGCTGGCTACAGACCCAGGTCAGCAGGACCTGCCCATCAAGGAGATAAGGAAACCGGCACCCATGTTCGGCCACTTTTCCATAAGGCTGCTGTGGTATGCTGGGGGTCCACTCCAGTCCCTTATTGTCTCATATCTTCCAGTGCCTGAAAATATCACCGAAGGCTGTGAAAAGGCAAAGACGATAGCCTGCCTCTTCCTCTGGGAGCTCTACCACTGAGGTACAAACCTGTTGCCAATCCGAACACACCAATAGGAGGTGTCTGGAAGCAAGTTGAGAAGTCCTGTC
>NW_016110523.1:4219-6104 GCF_001604975.1 Cebus imitator | reverse complement strand
TTGGAGCTTCACTCTTGTTGCCCATGCTGGAGTGCAGTGGCACAATCTTGGCTCACCGCAACCTCCACCTCCTGGGTTCAAGCGATGATTCTGCCTCAGCGCTGGGATTACAAACCTGTGCCACCACGCCCAGTTAATTTTGTATTTTTAGTAGAGACAGGCTGTCTCCCTGTTGGTCAGGCTGGTCTCGAACTCATGACCTCAGGTGATCCACCCACCTCAGCCTCCCAAAGTGCTGGGATTACAGGCATGAGCCAACTTGCCTGGTTGTATATCCTTAAAATATTTAATTGATTGCTGTCTCACATCTTCCTAAAATGTATAAAACCAAGCTCCACCCTGACCAACTTGGGCACATGTTCTCAAGACCACCTAAGGGCTGTGTCATGGGCCATGATCACTCATATTTGGCTCAGAATAAATCTCTTCAAATATTTTACAGAGCTTGTTTTCACTCACAGGTGGGTGATGAACAATGAGAACACTTGGGCACAGGGAAGGGAAAAACACGCACTGGGCTAGGTGGGGGGGTGAAGGGGAGGAGGGGGAGGATGGGGAGGGATAACACCTAACACCAGGAGAAATGCCTGATGTAGGCAACAGTGGGGGGCAGGGATGGAGACAGCAAGCCACCATGGCATGTGTATACCTATGCAACAGTCCTGCAGGATGCAGGATGTGCACATGTACCCCGGAACCCAAAGTACAATTAAAAAAAAAAAAAAAAAAGCTGTAGAGAACATATCAGAGTTAGGCAGGTATAGGCTGTTCCAGGAGAGTGATTGCCTTCTGCAATCAAGCGTGATAAAATTTATGAACTTTTACAAATGTTTAAAGACACTGTCCTGTAGCATTACTAAAAGATGTATGGAGGTCTGGAGAAATATTTTGCAAGAACCATGTATGACATGTTATCTTCAGTAAAAGGATATAAATTTATAGCAATGTGATTTTTAAAGGAGTTGTAAATTATTTGTCTTCTTCATGTTCTGGGATAAAGAGAAAAGTTGGCTGAAATAACCAGGAATTTCCACCACCATTATGAATCTTGTTTCTTCAGCTGTGGCTACAATGGCAAATTGAAACAGAGTTTTTGGTATTTATCTGGTAAAGTGAAGCAAAAAGCAACAATATATGACTACTGAAAAATAGTATTGGAAAACCTAAGTTACCCAAATTACCTGCCCAAATTCACTAAGTAACTGGTCAACACTTTCCCTATGTGCTCAAAGCTCACATACAAGTATCTGAAGAATAAAAAAGGAATATTTTAATGGAAGCCTATTTAGTGAATGTGGAATTTAGAGAATGATGTTCCATCGTTAACAACTAAAATCTGATTTTCATGGAGTTATCAAAATGTTCTCTCATTTGTTAGCATCTAAAATAATTATGCCAGCAATATGGTCTACAGGCTGCTTCTACCAACTGACTAGACAACCATTTTCTCAAATTAAATTAACCCCATACTCTATAGTTTATAGAAGTAAGTATCAAACAAGCTTCAACCTCTCACCAGACAGAGGTATTTCCAATAAGGTTTACCTTCAGTGAAAAAGAAAAAAAAAGAAAAAGCTCATACTTCATTAACTTTTTAAAAATGTAAAGTAAGTCTTGCTGGGCACAGTGACTCACACAAATCTCAGCACTTTGGGAGGCTCAGGTGGGCAGATCACGAGGTTGGGAGATCGAGACCAGCCTGACCAAGATGGTGAAACTCCATCTCTACTAAAAATACAAAAAATTAGCCAGGCATGGTGGTGGGTGCCTGTAATCCCAGCTACTCAGGAGGCTGAGGCAGGAGAATTGCTTGAACCCAGTAGGCGGAGGTTGCAGTGAGCCGAGATCATGCTGCTGCACTCCAGCCTGGGCAACAGAGTGAGAC
>NW_016110523.1:0-1541 GCF_001604975.1 Cebus imitator | reverse complement strand
TTTTTTTTTCTTTGTGATGGAGTCTCACTCTGTCACTCAGGCTGGAGTGCAGTAGGGTGATCTCCACTCACTGCGGCCTCCACCTCCTGGGTTCAAGCTATTCTCCTGCCTCAGCCTCCTGAGTAGATGGGATTACAGGTGTGCACCACCACACCTGGCTAATTTTTGTATTTTTAGTAGAGACAGGGTTTCACCATGTTGACCAGGCTGCCTTGAACTCCTGACCTCAAGTGGTCTGCCCACCTCGGCCTCCCAAAGTATTGGAATTATAGGCGTGACCCACTGTGCCAGGCCTTGAACTCCTAACTTCAAGTGATTCCCCTGCCTTGGCCTTCCAAAGTGCTGGGATTACAGGCCACTGCACAAGGCCCCTTGTAAATCTGGATAAGGCTCTGGCTATCAGTACTATACTAGTGCCTCCAGAAGTGCCCGCCTCTCTGTCCTAGCCCAAGCACTGTGAGTAGTGATTTCATTTTCCTAATTACTTCTGTACCTACCTTAAGAAACAGAACACTGTACAATATTTATCTCACAATAAATTTTAAATAAAGAACAACAAAAAAAGGAATAAAAACCTGGCTTCTTGTTCAAAATATTCAAAGTAGACAGTGGTAGTGATATTATGGCTATTTTGTCACCAGTTTAAGAGACAGTGGATAAGTCTGAAAAATAAAAACATTTAAATTGAGACAATTTGTATTTATAGGCTGGCTGTGTGGACTTAGGCCTGTAATCTCAAAACTTTGGGAGGCTGAGGTGGGTGGGTTACCTGAGGTCAAGAGTTTGAGACCAGCCTGGTCAACACGGTGAAACCCCGTCTCTACTAAAAATACAAAAATTAGCTGGGCGCAGTGGCACACGCCTGTAATCCCAGCTATTTGGAAGGTTGAGGCATGAGAATCCCTTGAGCCTGAGAGGCAGAGGCTGCAGTGAGCCCAGGTTGCACCACTGCACTCCAGCCTGGGTGACAGAACGAGATTCTGTTTAACAAAAAAAATTTTTTTTTCTAATTTGTCCACTTTTCCTCCATAAAGTAACAAAACTATATGATCAAAATGGGCAAATATATTTTTGGCAATTATTATAAAGTTATTTAAATTCTAAATTTAAAAACATCTTTAAAAATGAGAAAAAGTATTTCAATAAGGGCAACATAAAAAAAGACTAGTTTTTCTCTTGGAGAGCATTTTGTAAATTTATCATCATCATCACAATAATCGTGGTTAGTACTTAGTATTTTTTAGGTGCCAGCTGTTCTAAGTACTTTATACATACTTAATTCCAAAAATTAACAAACTGTTTTAAGTGGCTTTCAGTCAATGTAAAATAACTAGCATAATTAAAGAATTGGTGTTGGTGCTAAATATTCATGTCTTTTTTTTTTTTTGAGACGGAGTTTCACTCATGTTACCCAGGCTGGAGTGTAATGGCGCGATCTCGGCTCACCGCAACCTCCGCCTCCTGGGTTCAGGCAATTCTCCTGCCTCAGCCTCCTGAGTAGCTGGGATCACAGGCACGCGCCACCATGCCCAGCTAATTTT
>NW_016110522.1:3224-5096 GCF_001604975.1 Cebus imitator | reverse complement strand
TGTTGTGTTTTTCAGCTCCATCAATTCACTAATATTCCTCTCTGTGTTGTCCATTCTCATTAGCATTTCGTCAAATCTTTTTTCAAGGTTCTTAATTTCTTTACATTGGGTTAGAATATGTTCTTTTAGCTCACAGAAGTTTCTTATTACCCACTCTCTGACGTCTGATTCTGTCATTTCATCACACTCATTCTCCATCTAGCCTTGTTCCCTTGCTGGTGAGGAGTTGTGATCCCTTGTAGGAGGAGAGGTATTCTGGTTTCGGGTGTTTTCATCCTTTTTGTGCTGGTTTTTTCCCATTTTGGGGATTTATCCACCTGTTGTCTTTGTAGTTGCTGACTTTCTGATTGGGTCTCTGGGTGAACTTCCAGTTTGTGGATGATGAAGTTATTTCTGTTTCTTAGTTTTCCTTCTAACAGTCTGGCCCCTCTGCTGTAGGACTGTTGAGGTCCACTCCAGGCCCTGCTTGCTGGGGGATCACCTGCAGCAGTTGCAGAACAGTAAGGGTTGCTCCCAGTTTCTTCTTCTGCTATCTTTGTCCCAGAAGGATACCCACCAAATGTCAATGTGTTCTCTCCTTTATGAGGTGACTCTTTGGACATACAGTGGTCAGGAAGCTGCTTGAGGTGACAGTTCATCCTTTGTAGGGGCTCAAGTGCTGAGCTGTGAGCTCCGTTGTTCATTCAGAGTTGCTGGGCAGGTACGTTTAGGTCTGCTGGAGCAGAACTCATAAATTCTTTTTTTTTTTTGTCCCCAGGTGCTCTGTCCCAGGGAGTTAGTGCTTTATTTATGAGTGTCCGTTGTGCTGCTGCCTTTTTTTTTCCAGGGCTGCCCTGCCCAGCGAGGAGGCAGCCTAGTCACTGTCTGCCTGCAGAGGCTTTGCTGAGCTGCTGTGGGCTCCGCCCAGCTGCTGTGTGATCTTCTCTGCAGTCCTGTTTGTATGGGTGTTGTTAGAACTGCTTCAGCAATGGTGGCCCACCTCTGTAATGGTAGACTCTCTCTGTAATTGCAGGTTGCCTCTGCAATGGCTGGTTGCTGTGACAACGGCGGGCTGCCTCAGCGATGGTGGACTACCTCCGTAGTGGTGGAGTGTCTCGGTAATGGCGGATGCCCCTCCCCCACAGAGCTGGACCGTCCTGGATTCAGCTTTGCTTGCTGTGAAACTCTCAACCCAGAGCATTTTCAACTGCGGTCTTTTCTTTTTTTTTTTTTTTTTTTTTTTTTTTTGTGGGTGTGGGTCTAGCCGAGCCTGATCACCTGACTCCCTGACTCAGAGTCTGGTTTTGGTTGACTCTCTCCCAGGTATTCCTGTCTTCTCTTTTAGGCACTGCAATCTGTGTGGTTTCCCTTGCAGTGACTCACTGTACCAGCTGAATTAGTGGTGCTGACATTCATGGCGGTTTTGTTTGCTCAGGAATCTCCTGGCCTGGCTCCCTGTTTCAGTTCCATTTTAAATCAGGTGAATGGGCAATCTGCCTTCCCGGGTCTCCAATTGCCAGCTAAAGGAGGACCTGGGCCAGTGTATTTTGTACAGAGAACCACTGCGCCAAGGTGACAGCAAAGTAGCCATGCAGGCCAAAACAGCCACAGGCCAAAACAGCCGGCGGGCCAAAACAGCCGCGTTGGTGACACATGGGCTCCTCTTCCTGGGAATTTCTTGGTCTGTGGGCTATAAAAATCCATCTGGAAATGCAGCATCCACTCACCCTCTGCGCTTTCACTGGGAGCTGCAATCCTGAGCTGTTCCTAGTTGGCCATCTTGGGTGTAAAACCCCAATTTCTTTCTTTTTAAAAAAGTTAGATCTCTTATAAATCCTCAGAGACATAGAAGGTTGCATCATAGTGATAGCCATACTGAATTGGGTGAGATAC
>NW_016110522.1:0-1885 GCF_001604975.1 Cebus imitator | reverse complement strand
AATTCAAGTTGAGATTTCGATGGGACCACAGCCAAACCATATCAGGCAGTCTGGCTATTTTCATGGGAGTTGAAGAAAACTGGTGCCAGGTTCTAGATTCCCCAGGGTCTCTTTGTTCTTTTGCCTTTGCAGGCAGGATCAGTTCTCTGTTCCCCGCTTCCATTCTATACTGCCCATCCACCTGGCTTAGTTCCTTTTCAGGTAGAAGATCCTGGTGGGACTAAAATCCAGTGTTTTATCATCATTCCAAAATTAAGAAAGGCTCATTTTCTGTATGAGGACTTGCCCAAATTCCTTTAAATAGTATCAGATGGAAGTTTTAGACCACTAAGCAATAGAGAAAGTTGAAGAATCTTCTTTGCTACCTGTCCAATTACTACTAATAATAAACATAAGAATTCATATTTATACATGCTTACTGTGTTTCAGGCACCCTTATAGGCATTATAGATTTTACTGATTCATGTTAATCTTCCAAGCAACCTTAGAACACAATACCAATTCTCATACTATTTTTTATTTGAGGGAACTGAAGTCTAAAGAAGTTAATGAAATTGACCAAGGTCACACAAATTGGGGGTGTAATAGAGATTCAACCATCCAGCTCCAGAGTCTGAATTTTTAAACCAAGATAGCAGTCAGCTGTGTTCAGGCACCACCTGCCCTGTTTACAGCCCTCTGATGAGTGTGACTGTTTGCTTCAAGAATCCAAGCGTCCAGGACCCAGGAGCTGGCAGAGCCCACTTGGCTTTAGGAGTAACACAGTCCACCTCCAAAAACCCTTCACCTGGAGTCACCAGACAACATTTCATCCTGCCTGTGCTTTCTCTCTCTCTCTTTCTCTTTCTCTCTCTCTGTAACATTTGAGAATACCTTTCAGATATCACAACCATTTCCAAACATTTCAGTCTATGTCCTAAAACAAGAACATTCTCTTATATAACCATAATATAATTATCTAATTTAACATTGATTTTTTGACATTGTTGAAGAGTGCAGGCCACGGTCTGTAGAATGTGTTTTACTTGAGTTTGATGTTCATTCATGATTAGATTTGGGTTATGCATTTCTCACAGGGGGTGCTGTATCCTTCTCAGGACATCAACATGATGCTGGTTTGTCTTGTTACTCATATTATTAACCTCCATCAATATCATGGTAGTGTCTGCCAGGTTTTCCCATTGTGAAGATATTTTTCCCTCTTAAAATTAAAAAGTAATTTATATAAATAAAACTATTTTTTTAATTTAACTTCCATCAATGATTTGAGCATCCATTGATATTTTCTGCCTGAATCATTATTACAATGGTGGCTACAAAATGGTGATTTTCTAATTCTACACCATTTCTTGTAAATAAGAATGCTCATTCATTTGTTTTATAACTCAAAATGCAGCATGCATCCTGTTCTTAGTCACTGGGTTACAA
This sequence comes from Cebus imitator, assembly GCF_001604975.1. NCBI lineage: Eukaryota > Metazoa > Chordata > Mammalia > Primates > Cebidae > Cebus > Cebus imitator. The sequence continues at coordinate 457 of NW_016110522.1, read as the reverse complement.
TCCTGTCATTATTCATTTTTATGCTCAGATTATCTCAGATTTGACCAGTGGGAGCCTCATCAAGCTAAATCCTTCATCCTTTGTTTTGTCCTAATCAGTTTTCAAGGACTTCTATACTTTCTAGCACAATAAAATGTTCTAGGCTCATAGTCTATGTAAGAGTCGCTGTTCTCCAGAGAAACAGAGCCAACAGGTCATCTATACATATATATTATGAAGACATCATAATTATTGCAAACAGCCAGAAAAAAATGACATTCTACCTACAAGTTCCATTTGAATGACAGTAGATTTGTTATTTGAATCCATGGGTGATATAACCTCTTCTGAAAGATTTATTATTATAATAAATCTTTTTTATATTTAAGGCCAGAAGGAATTGGTACAACATTTTTCAGATGCTGAAAGAAAAGAACTGTCAACCACAATCTCTATCTGGCAAAATTATTTGACCAAA
>NW_016110521.1:4807-6032 GCF_001604975.1 Cebus imitator | reverse complement strand
AAAAAAAAAAAAAAAAAAAAAAGTAGTCCATCTGTATGCCCAAGAAGATAAGGAAATAGGGTTTGCTGAACATTTGATGGTCTCTGTCACAATATTACATGAACAATGTTCAAAGTTCTGAGAAGGATCATCTGATTGGACGTTTAGGTCACATGCTAACCTACTAGTTGTATCAGGAAAGAAATATAGGAGGGATCTGTTCCTCTTTACTTCCACTGTGACAGGTGGCAGTAAGAGGGAAGGCAGACAAATTGCTCTCACTCATAATGGAGAATGTCCCTAAAAGGGAGATTAGGGTGTTTAGAGATAGGTGGAGCTATAGATGCTAGATAGCTAGACAGCTAGGCAGCCCAAAATGAAAAATATTCAGTACATCTATAATCTGCATATATTTAAAAAAACGAAGTTTCTGGCCAGGTGTGGTATAATCTCGCACTTTGGGAGGCCAAGGCGGGCGGATCACTCAGGCCAGGAGTTCAAGACCAGCCCTGGCCAACATGATGAAACCCTGTATCTACTAAAAATACAAAAATTAGTTGGGCATGGTGGTGTGCACCTGTAATTCCAGCTACTGGGGAGGCTGAGTCACGAGAGTTGCTTGAACTCAAGAGCCGGAGGTTGCAGTGAGTCCAGATGGCATCATTGCACTCCAGCCTGGGCAACAGACTTAAACTGTAGCTCAAAAAAAAAAGAGAAAGTTTCTAAGAGTTTTTCCAACTGTAGTAGTTTATGATTCAGATGCAAGAATTTTTTTTAATATAGGTGTCCAGAGAGTTCTACTGAGGGGCAACAGTCCTCCCTGAGTTCTCAGGGCCTCCCACACTTTCAAAAGAGCAAATAATTAATAGAAGAGGATAATATTTGTCAATGTATGGGAGAGCATTAATGGCCAATAAAACCATGTACTATAAGAAAAGTGTGACTGAGTAACAAAACATTACTGAAGAGAGACCCTATCTCTAAAAAAAAATAGACCTCATCTCTAAAAAAGTAGACCCCATCTCTTAAAAAAAAAGTCTAAAGTTAGCCGGGCGCAGTGGCTCACGCCTGTAATCCCAGCACTTTGGGAGGCCGAGGCGGGTGGATCACGAGGTCAAGAGATCGAGACCATCCTGGTCAAAATGGTGAAACCCCGTCTCTACTAAAAATACAAAAAATTAGCTGGGCATGGTGGCGCGTGCCTGTAATCCCAGCTACTCGGGAGGCTGAGGCAGGAGAATTGCCT
>NW_016110521.1:0-1887 GCF_001604975.1 Cebus imitator | reverse complement strand
TTTAATTATTAGTAGTTCTTATATAAAAGTCCATGTATAAATTTCTTCTCCAGTTAAGTGGAGATAAATTCTATTCTTAAACACTTTTTTTAATAGCTAATGAAAAAAATTACAATGAAACCATCATATCTCCATTTTTGCTTTGGTTGCCAGAAAACTCAAAATTGTTTTGTTGCAGTAGCTAGACTTAGTTCATGTTTCTAGTTCAATTGTCTGCTTCCTTGTTCCACATTATATCTTTTATCCTTTAATTATAGTTTTTATTGAATTTTTAAGAAACAAATAAATTTTACAAGTCATTTTAAATTCTTGTTTGGAAATAAAGTGGATTATGGATTAGTAACTGGTACTGCAACAGAATTGTATAATACATGAAGATCTATTCCAAGAATACTGCTTCCTAATTAATGTAGTGCTTGAGCAGAGATTGCCTTTTCAAACATACAGTGTTAGAACTGAAGAGCCAAATGTGAAAATTGAAAGCTCCTTTTTCTTTATTTTATTTATTTATTTATTTATATTTTATTTTATTGATTGATTGATTGGCAGAATCTCACTCTCTTACCCAGGCTGGAGTGCAATAGCACAACCTCAGCTCACTGCAACCTCTGCTGCCTTAGTTCAAGCAATTCTCCTGCCTTAGCCTGCTGAGTAGCTGGGATATTACAGGTGCCCACCACCACACCTGGATAATTTTTGTGTTTTTAATAGAGATGGGGTTTCACCAAGTCGGCCAAGCTGGTCTTGAATTCCTGACCTCAGGTGATCCACCTGCCTCAGACTCCCAAAGTGCTGGTATTACAGGCGTGAGCCACTGTACCTGGCGAAGCTCTCTTTCTTTTAAGAAAGAAGTACAGTTGTGGAGTTTATGTATATTTTTCCTTCCCTAAGACATATAATTCATAGATCAATGGCTTCTAGTTTGTGGGCTTAGATCTTAGTTACACTAGAACTATTTTAAGTGTTCAACTTTTTAATATCACTGAATATTAGATGATATCAAAGAATTATGGTAAATTTAGTAGGTGTGAGAATGATACTGTAGTTATTTCGAAGAGTGGCTTTAAATTTTAGAGATACGTGCTGAAGCGTTTTGGTGTGTGTGTCTTAGTTTATAGGGCTATTATAACAAAATGCCCTAGACTGGGTAGTTTAAAAACAACAGAAATTTATTTCTCACAGTTCTGGAAACTGGGAAGTCCAAGTTCAAGGTGCCAGCAGATTTGGTGTCTGGTGAAGGGCTATTTCTCATAGGTGTTGCCTTCTTGCTGCATCCTCACGTGGTGAAAGGGGCAAGAGAATTCCCTCAAACCTCTTTTTTTTTTTGGAAACAGAGTCTTGCTCTGTTGCCCAGGCCGGAGTGCAGTGGCACGATCTCCGCTCACTACAAACTTTGTTTCCTGGGTTTAAGCAGTTCTCCTATTTCAGCCTTCCGAGTAGCTGGTATTATAGGTGTGTGCCACCATGCCTGGCTAATTTTTGTATTTTTTTAGTAGTGATGGGGTTTCGACATGTTGGCCAGGCGGGTCTCAAACTCCTGACCTCAGGTGATCCACCCACCTCGGCCTCCCAAAGTGCTGGGATTACAGACGTGAGCCACTGCGCCCAGCCCCACTCAAGCCTCTTTTATAAGGCAGCAATCTCATTCATGAGGGTGAAGCCCTTATGACTTAATCACTTTCCAAAAGCCCCACCTTTTAACACTATCCCATTGGGTATTGGGTTCCAACATACGAATTTTGGGGAGACATGCAGACCATAGCAGTGTGGAGGATCATATGTAATTTAAGTGGCTTAGGAGTGTGTATGTCTGAAGGTGAAGCAAATACAGCAAAAGGTTAACAGTTGTTGAATATAGGTGGTAGGTATATGGCTGTTTATTGTAAC
>NW_016110520.1:0-1888 GCF_001604975.1 Cebus imitator | reverse complement strand
CAAAAAAAAAAAAAAAAAAAAAAAAAAAAAAAAAAAAAAAAAAAAAAAAAAAAAAAAAAAAAAAAAAAAAAAAAAAAAGAAGTTTTGAATTTGTTGCATTAAAGCCCAATGCGGATTCTCAGAAACTAATTTCAAATAACTTCACATCAATATTGTACAAAATAATACAGAATAAATCCCCAAATCTCAGATGAAATGGCACATGGCAATCAGGCTTTGCAAAAGGAACCTCACCTGCTTAAAGTTTTTCTGCTTAAAAAAATAAAAAACAGGCAACTATATCAGCAAACCCATAATTCAGCCAGTGGAGAAACAAAACATCAACAATGTAGCAAGCAGAGAAGCATTAATTATCAAAGTATTGATTTAATAAAATGAATAATAAACACTGAAGGCAAGATGAGGAAGAGAAGGAAATTTTTGGCAACTTTGTTTATATCCCTTTTCAGCCTACAGTCAAGCAAAGAAAGTCTCTTTTAAGCCAGAAGGGTCACAATATTCCTTTCCATCATGGAATCCCAAATCAAGTTTCTAGCCTCAAGAACCAGAAACAAGTGGCAATATGGTCAATTTGTGTAATCAGCCAATGCAAAGACCAGTCAACGCTGAAGGAAAATCATCCTGGGAAGCTTATTATGCCCAATTTAAAATAATAAGCCAAATGAACCATCAGACGGAGGAACAGAAAGCACTATTTCTTGCTGCCAGTCTAAAGGGAACTGCTCTGATTGTGCTAAGCAATTTGTCAGAAAAAGAAAGAGCTCTCTAGTATTATTAGCACATTAACCAGATTTTTTATGGTTGGACACAAGGCAGGATTGGTCAGAGTGGGAATCTAGAATTCTATTAGAAAAAGTTGTTAGTCACTAACCAGATTGACTCAAGATACTGAATAATCATTGCATTGAATCTATCCATATGCCCTAAGGAACAAAATGGCATCAGAACTTCATTTTCTGAAGCATTTTGTAAGTCATCCAGTGGAAATAAAGTTACATTATTTTTGCTTTAAATCATGTGTTATACACACTCTCTAAAGACTTATTATTTAGTAGTCTTCCTGATAAATCTTGGGAGGATATATTGCCTAAAGTAAAATAAATATAGAGGATGCCCTCAAGTATTCAGCAAAATATGAATCAATACATGTATAAGAAAACTAGCTGACGCCAAGAAAAGGAGAATCCAAAACAATGAGAGGAAACAGTACTAGGTGCTCACACAGGACCAGAAATAATTTCTATATCCAGTAGCCATACTGGAAAATGAAAAATTAATGGTGCATTTTACAGACTACTTGGAAGAGTCTTTTATCATGAATGGGAAATAATTAGCACTAACCTGAGCGTTCTGCTGTCCCCACCTAACAAATTTTAAAAGCAAAACCTAGCTAAAACAACTTTTGAAAAGAAGAATGAAGCAGAAGGACTAATACCTGATTTCAAGACTTAATATAAAGTTATATTGCTCAAGACTTCACAGTATTGCCACCAAGAAGGACAAATCAACAGAACAGACTGGAGTCCAGAAACAGACCACGCCAAGCCAGACTTGCACATTTTTGACAAAAATGGACTAGCAATTTATTGGAGAGAAGATACCTTTCAACAAATGATGCCGGAACAATTTAATGTCTCTGTTTAAAAAATGAAATTTAATTTATACTCTGTACCATATGAAAAATTAACTCAAATGGGTCACAGACCTAAATGTAAAATCTAAAACCCTAGCATTTTTAGAGAAAAATATAGGAGAAAAACTTCGCAACCTTTGGTGGTTAGGCAACAATTTCTTATATGGGACACCAAAAGCATGATGTATAAAAGAAAAAGCTGGCCGGGCATGGTGGCTCATGCCTGTAATTCCAGCACTTTGGGAGGCCGAGATG
>NW_016110519.1:0-1888 GCF_001604975.1 Cebus imitator | reverse complement strand
GTCCGCCTCTCCCAGCCCACTGACTCAGATGTGACTCTCCTTTGGCAACACGCTCACAGACACACCCAGGAACAGCACTTTGCTTCCTCCGGTCCCGTCAGGCTGACACTCAGCGTTGGCCTTCACAGGCCCTCGGCAAGCGTGTGCTGGTGTTATCTCAACATGGACGTTGGAACGGAGCAATGGAAACGCTGAAGTGTTTGACGTGACTCTGTAGACGATGTTTGAATTTCCTGTGACTTAGAAAAGTGACAGTTTCATTTGTCAGTAACAGTTTGGATGGCAGTATTTAGTGAGTGATAAAAAAATGTCACTAAATTCACTAATGTCACTTAACTCTGCTAATTTCACAACCTTGATAGGATTCATTTGTTACTTTATGACATTGCCAAACCAACCATTATCTTTCTACAGTCAGCTATAAAATTAAAAAATAATAATAGACAAAGCTGATGGCGCCTTTATGATCTGTTCCTGCTGAGACAAAGGCTGAGGTTTCAGTGAGGGGGGTGGCCTGGCCAGGTGACCCCCAGGAGGCTACACAGAGCCTCATGAGTGGCAGCTGTAAAGTGCTGTTCTCTTCAAGTCACCTGGCGAGTGTAACTTGGCCTCCTGTGAGATTCATTTCTCTGAGCTGGTGCCTTCCTTGCCCTCAGGCCACTGTGGCGAAGCTGGATCAAGGCTGCTGACCTGATGGGATGGGGCTGGCAGCCAGCCCTCCAGGACCCTGGGCTCCTCTGGGATTCTAGGACCAGCTCAGATTCTGATTGGGGATCTTTCTGTCATCACAAAGATGGGCTCTCCACAGAGCTAAGAGGGTAGGGTGGTACAGCTTTCTCTCGTCACAGCTGAGGTCCTCAGAGGCCACCCCACACCCCCGGCCTCACTCCTGGCTCTCAGCACTGAGGTCCTCAGAGGACGCCGCACACCCCCGGCCTCACTCCTGGCTCTCAGCACTGCACTGCCTGGCCCCACGGCCATGTTGTCTCTTTGTATCTGTGGTTCCCACTCAGCGATGATGCTGCCCCATCTCCCCAGGAGACACTGGCAATGCCAGAGACCACAGTTGTGTGTGTGTATGTCGGGGGTGCTGCTGACATCGAGTGGGTGGATGTTGGGTGCTGTGAAACACCCCACAGCCCAGCACAGCCTCACAGCGGAAGCACCCAGCTCCACGTGCCACCCGTGCCCAGGCAGAGAAACACTACATACAAGTCCAGCTTGCCCAGGAGAGAGGGGTGGGACTTCTGGTGTTCACCTCATGGATGTTCTGTGGTGGGAGCATGGTGGGGGCCGCAGGGCATCGGGGGTCTTTGAGGGAAAGCCTGTGGGGCTTGCATCTGGGAATTAAAGCAGTCCACGCGATGGCATCTGCCCAGCAGAGATGGTGGCGGGGTCCCTGTGTGGACAATGGTGTGACCACACGTGGGATGGGAGGCACCGGGGACAGACAGGGCCCACTGCACCCCACACTGCTCCACTCCACCCTGGCCCCCCACCCGTGTTTGACCACACTTCTGCCTCCTGCCACTGGGGCAGTTTGGGATAATTTTGGTGGAGAAATTTGTACATCCACCTGAATGAATTGGCTTGGTCTGTGGACGGAAAGCCTGACCACCCACCCCACGTACAGCCCTGCCCTGAGGAAGGAGCCTTGAGCTTTAAATTCAGGGGAGGGACGCACCACTAGGGTTTGGAACTTGGCACATACACGAGCTGGGTAACGTCATATGTGTGTGGCGAGTGCTTAGATGACTAGCAGATGACTTGAGCAGGCCCTGCTGGGGCTCCCATGGACACACCACACGTCCCTGTGCTTGGGCTCCCACGGACACACCACACGTCCCTGTGCTGGGGCTCCCACGGACACACCACACGTCCCTGTGCT
>NW_016110518.1:0-1889 GCF_001604975.1 Cebus imitator | reverse complement strand
TTTTTTTGAGACAGAGTCTTACCCTGTCACTCAGGCTGGAGTACAGTGATGCAATCTTGGCTTATTGCAACCTCTGCCTCCTAAGTTCAAGTGATTCTCATGCCACGGCCTCCCAAGTAGCTGGGATTTCAGGTGCGCGCCATCATACCTGGCTAATTTTTTTTTGTATTTTTAGTAGAGACGGGTTTTCATTGTGTTGGCCAGGCTGGTTTTGAACTCCTGACCTCAAGTGATCTGTCTGCTTCGGCCTCCCAAATTGCTGGGATTACAGGCGTGAGCCACTGCACCCAGCCTATACTAGTATTTTTTTTTTTCATCTCATTCCACTACATCGGGGTTTGATGATGGATGCATCAGTTAGGAAGCTCAGTGGAATACTGTACGCACCAGCTGATGAGCCTGGGTGTCTGTGGATGCCTGTTCTCAGGGGCACACGGAAATGGGCAATATGTGCTTTTCTTGATGGCTCTGGGAAGTCAGAATATTCATGTAAAATAACCCGGGGCCTAGATCTTTAGAGAGAATGCATTAACTCCTTCAGTATGATGGTGTCTGAAAACATTATTAATGCTGTAATGGCATATTCAAAAGTTTTATATCTCCCAGTGCATATTTTAACTAACCAAATCCAAATTTAACTCATTTCGCTAAAAGGCATTAGTTTTCTCCAAAGAAGGCAGGACTGGATGGCCTCTAAAGTTCCTTCCAGAATCAACTGACAGTCTTGATTCTGTAACCCTCCCAAGAAAACACAGGAGTTTTAGGCACCGTTGTTTCTTTTGGGATAACCCTGTGTGTACCCCAACTCTTCTGATGTCTTTCTGGACTCCTCAGATCCTTGTAAAATTGATTCTATTTATTGGAGGTGAAATTCATTGGGTAATTCCTATGTACAATGTAAAAGTTCAGTCATTACTGAACAGCTATAAAAGGCCTTTAAATCTCTATAAAGCAGCTGTTGGATGAGACAACTTAGTTCCTTAAAGCTTTTTAAATGAGCACAGCACAAAAAGAAATGAAGGTGCTGCTGAATGTCACACTGATGAGTGCTACAGCTGGAGGGTATAGATGGAAATAGTGTTCATGAATGTGGATCACAAAACAAAGCTAAATTCTTACCATTCAGATGTGATTTGTTCAGGTGCCCTAGGATTTATGCATTTGGACACCTTCTGTGTATAAGGCACTCTTCTGCATTCTTGAGGGGGTGGGGACAGCCTCAGAGAGGTACAAGACACAGTCTTTATCATGAAGGAGATGAGCACGGTTAACTATAAAAGCGAAGCACATGACACGTGTCTTAGAAGAGTTCTCGTTAAGTACTGCAGGAGGTCAGAGGAGAGATGTCAGGGAACGCTACATGGAGGGCTGGCTTTTAGCTGGGCTTGGATGAATGCTTAGAATGTGGACAAGCGGAGATTAGAGAAAAAGAGGTCATTCCAGATCAAGAAGACTTACCAGGAGCAAAGCAAGATAAGGCTCAGTGTCTTTTTTCTATTTCAGGTGGAAATGTACATCCACAAGTTGAGGTCTATGGAGGTCATTTAAAAATCTGTCATTTTTCAGTCTGGGTACTGTGGCTCATGCCTGTAATCCTGGTACTTTGGAATGCCGAGGCTGGCAGATCACCTGAGGTCAGGAGTTCAAGACCAGCCTGGCCAACATGGTGAAACCCCATCTCTACCAAAAAATACAAAAATTAGGCATGGTGGCGTGTGTCTATAGTCCTAGCTACTGAGGAGGCTGAGGTAGGGGAATCATTTGAACCTGAGAGGTGAAGGTTGTAATGAGCCGAGATTGTGCCAATGTACTCCAGCCTGGGCAACAGAGTGGTACCATGTTTCTCTCTCTCTCTCTCTCTCTATCTCTCTCTCTCTCTCTCTCTCTCT
>NW_016110517.1:0-1889 GCF_001604975.1 Cebus imitator | reverse complement strand
GTAATAGAAGCTGGTAGTCTTAATGTTGGCTGCCTTATGGTCTAAATGATTGGATACAAATAATTGCTGGATGTCAGTCACAGAGAGGCAGGAGTCCATTAGAAGAAAGTTAGGTACTCTTATATAGTCCATGTATATATAAATAAGTCTTTTGGGGGGCTATAATGAACAATTACTGAATTTAACTAAAAATAACTAAATATTAACAATTCAATAACTATTATTGAATATAGGTAAAAATATTCAGTTATTTTTAGTTATGTTCAATAACTTTAAAAAGCATGGAAACAGTTAACAATTACTGAATATAACTAGAAGCATACCTTTTCTCCTAAGGTGTATGTATGTAATATAAATTCTTAAACCATACCACTTTACCTTTTTCCAAAAACATATGGCTATCACTTCCATCACTTTCTAACAACTGTTCTTCCAATATCATGCTGTCAAGTGAAATGGTATCCAAAGACATTTGTGAAGAGCTTCTTTTCATATTCTTATAAGAAACACAGAGAGGAGCCACGTTGGGTGGGTAACGTTCCTTAGGCTTTCCACTGTTAACAAAATTATTAGAAAGTTATTATATATAAAGAAAAAAATTCTATCTTAAAAGATGCTTCTAACAAAATTAAAACTGTATATGGCATCCATAGCTTAAATTATATTTAAACATATAACTGCAAAGTGTTTTCATATTTTGAAACATCTACTCTTCCACATGTTAACAATGCCATATTCTGTCATGAGGTTTTCTGCCTCAAAACAAAATACACATGCAACAATCCTGCATGATCTGCACATGTACACCAGAACCCAAAGTACAATAAAAAAAAAGAAAAAAGAAAAACATCTCCTGGAAGCTTTTCAGGAAGAGAAGCAAAGGGATAATGTCCTGGCTTAAGTTCCAGGCTGAAGAATCGCTTGAACCTGGGAGGCGGAAGTTGCAACAAGCCAAGATTGAGCCACTGCACGCTAGCCTGGAAAACAGAGGGAGAAAAAAAAAAAAAAAAAAAGAAAAGAAAACAGGTGCTAAACAGTATAATCTTGTTTTGGTCAAAAATATATAAAACCACATATTATGTATAATACATGCCTAACAAAGTTAAGAAACATATTTACTATAGAGTTAACTTAGGGGATCTCTGATGGTGACAATGTGAAGGCTTAATTTTTAAGTTTTTCCTTACTTGTATTTTCCAATTTTCTATGATGCACATATACCATTTTACTGTAATAAATGGTATTTTAATTGATTTTAAAAAACAAAAACAAAATACACTCACATGTACACACACTCAGCAACATAAAATAATTTTTAAAAAGGCCAATAAAATGTTGTTACCTTAAAGATGACTGTGATTTAAGTGTTCTAACTGCAGGGGTCTCTTCTTTACTGATTTCTAGGTTTTCAGAGAGTGAAGCTGCTTCTGGAAGCAAATCTTCAGCTTTAAAGATCGACTGTATGGTTTCATTTCCTTTACTAGTTAAACTATTTGAAAGTATGTTTTGATTACCATCACTATCAAATGACAGCATATTCGAATCTTCTCTGTAGTTTAAAATACTACTTGAATCTGTATAAAATGAATCCTTTTTGTCACTTATTTCTGATCCCATTTCTCCTGAGCCACTTTTGTAAACAAGTCCACTACTTTCATCTTCACTTATTTTCCCTAAATGTTTATCTGATAAATAGTCCATAAAAGAAATGCCTTTTTGCAGATTTGTATCACTAGCTGATTTAAAAAGCAAAGGATCCTTTAAAGGGACATGGCTAAGGTCAACACTCATAGATCTAATTCTATTTACATCCCTACTAATTTGTTTTGGTTTTGAAGACAAAAAATCCCCATTTTCTGTAGACAAATAATCAGGAACCACTGGGCTCA
>NW_016110516.1:0-1890 GCF_001604975.1 Cebus imitator | reverse complement strand
CTAACATCTCTGAACGTTTTCCCTCCCAAGATCAGGAAAAAGAGAAAGATGTCTGCTGTTGCCACTTCTATTTAACACTGTATTGGAGGTTCTGGCAAGAGAAATTAGGGAAGAAAAATAATCACAGGACATCCAGATCCAAAAGGAAGAAGTAAGACTACATTTACAAATGACGGAATCTTCTATGTACAAACCCTAAGGAATCCACTGAAAAGCTATCAGAATGAATACAGGAGTTCATTAAGGTTGCAGGAGACAAGATCAATGTAAAAAAATCATTTGCATGTCTATATACTAGCAATGAACACTCTGAAAATAAAATTAAGAAAAAATTCATTTATAATACTATTAAAAGGGATAAGAAATGTAGGTTTTTAATTATTGTTTTATGCAGATGTCTTTTAAGTCAGGAGAAAAATAAGCAGCAAAGAATTTATTTATACTGTATACATATCCATGTAATTATATTTTCCAGTGGCCTTTATTTCTTCAGATGGATTTGAGTTACTATCTAGTGTCCATTCCTTTTAGCCTGAAGGACTCTCTTTAGTAATTCTTGTACGGCAGATCTGCTAGTAATGAATTCTCTCAGTTTTTGCCTGGAAAAGTCTTAATTTATTTTTCATGTTTTGAAGGGTAGTTTTGCTGGATATAGAATTCTTAGTTGACTTGGCCAGGCTTGGTGGCTCACACCTCTAATTCTAGCACTTTGGGAGACCAAGAAAGGAGGACTGCTTGAGTCCAGGAGTTTGAGGTGAGCCTGGGCATCATAAAAAGACCCTGTCTCAGAAAAAAAAAAAAAGCCAGGCATGATGGTAGGCTGATAGCCTCAGCTACTTGGGAAGTGGGAGCAGGATCCCTTAAGCCCAGGAGTTTAAGACTATAGTGAGCTATGATCATGCTACAGTACTCCAGCTGGGACAGTAAAGTAAGACCCTGTTTCAAAAAAAAGAAAGGAAGAAAGAAAGAAAAAAGAGTTATGTGAAGAATGTCAATGGTTGTTAAAAAAAGAAGAAAAAAAATAAAATTCTTAGTTAGCAATCTTTCTTTCAGCAATTTCCACCTTTGGTGGCCATTGGTTCTCATGAGAAGTCAATGGTTAATCCGTGGCTCCCTTATTCATGTCAAAAAAAATTTTTTTTTCTTCTTGTTTTTAAGATTTTTTTCTTTATTTTCATGATGTTTACTATGATGTATCTTTGTGCATATCTCTTTGTGTTGATCTTGTTATTTTTAAGCTCCTTGACTGTGCAGATGAATGTTTTTCATCGAATTTGGGATGATTTCAGCCATTATTTCTTATAATGTATTCTCTCTCTCTGTCTCTGTCTCCTCCTGATTCTACAGGATGCATATGTCTGTGTGCTTGATTGCATCCCACAGGTCTCTAAGGCTCTATTCATTTTTCTTCTTTTCTCCCTGTTCTGCTGGTTAATTTCTATTGATCTACTTTCACATTTGTTAGTTTTTCTTCTGCCAGTCCAAGTCTACTGTTTAAGCCCATTTAATTTTTTTTACTTCAGTTTTTGTACGTTTCAGCTCCAGATGGAAATGTTTTTTTTTAAATAATTTTTATCTCTCCACCGATATTTTTTATATAATGAGATATTTTCATCATACTTCATCAGCATGATTTCCTTTACTTCTCTGAATGTATTTAACATGGCTGCCTTGAAATCTTTGTCTATTCAATCTGACATCTGAGCTATCTCACAGATGGTTTTTGTTGCCTATGCTCTTTTTTCCTGCCTATGAGTCACATTTTCCTGTTTCTTTTCATGTATTGTAATTTTTTAAAAAAAACTGGACATTTGGCCGGGCGCGGTGGCTCAAGCCTGTAATCCCAGCACTTTGGGAGGCCGAGGCGGGTGGATCACGAGGTCAAGAGAT
>NW_016110515.1:0-1891 GCF_001604975.1 Cebus imitator | reverse complement strand
AGTCATCACGCCTAGCCTAAATTGACTTTCTTTAAATATTTTTGGAAATTAAAATTTTTAGGCTCTGTTCCCTCCTACTCTTCTTGTCTTGACCCCTCCTTGAAGTCTCTTACTCTCCGCATGCCTGAAAAGAACCGTATGTGTTCTTTGGAATCTTCCAATAATCTTGGGAGACGTAATCACTCTAAAGAGAAGATTGTGGCTCAGCACAGTTAAAATTGCCCACGTGAAGCTGGACACTTTGGCTCACACCTGTAATCCCAGTACTTTGGGAAACTGAGGCAGGCGGATCATGAGGTCAGGAGTTCAAGACCAGCCTGGCCAGCATGGTGAAACTCTGTCTCTACTAAAATTACATAAATTAGCTGAACATGGGGCTGTGTGCCTGTAATCCCAGCTACTCGGGAAGCTGAAGTAGGAGAATTGCTTGACCCCAGGAGGCAGAGGTTGCAGTGAGCCAAGATCGCGCCACAGCACTTCAGCCTGGGTAACAGAGCAAGACTCCATTTCAAAAAAAAAAAAAAAAAAAAAAAAAAAAAAAAAAAAAAAACTATCTGGGCATGGTGGCATGTGCCTGTAGTCCCAGCTACTTGGGAGGCTGAGGCAGAGGAATCACTTAAACCCGGGGGCAGAGGTTGCAGTGAGCCGAGATCGTGCCACTGCACTCCAGCCTGGTGACAGAGAAATACCCCATCTCAAAACAAACACTTTCCCAAAACCTTCCATTTCCATCTGCAGTACTTGTAGCAGAAGCTACAGGGGTTGCTGGACTCTGAAAGTTCATATACCTTGCGTGTATAGCTGGTACCTGGCCTCAGAGAAGCAATGCAGCCCACCACCAGTGGTAAGAAAAATTATGAAAGTAAAAAAATTAAATAAAGTGAAGGCATGAGAGCTGAGAAGAACAAAGAAATTAAGCACAGGAAAAAGAAGAAGTTCAAATCAGAGTCAAGTTAATGAACAAGACGGTGAATATCTAAGACAAAAAGACTACCCATGTGGTAGTATAGCCCTTAAAATCACAGCCTAGAGTCAGACTTCCAGCAATACAATCCTCACTCTTATACTTGCTACCTGCATGACCTCAGGCAAGTTACTCCCCTTTTAAATTTCTGTTTCTTCATTTGTATGATGACCTCATAAAACCATCCTGAGACTTATTTAAGACAGTCAATGTAGTTAATTAACTACTTAAAACAAATAGTGCCTGCATATACATTAAGTGTTCAAAAACTGCAGCTCTTCATTACTATTTATTCAACACACTTATTGATACCTCCTATGGGCCAGACATCTTTCCTGAACCAGCTCTGCAAGCCTACTCCTTGGTAAGGCTAGCTGGGCTAACTATGATGCAGAATCAACCTGGTTCAATCATCCCGAAATGTTGTTATTTCTATGTGGAATTACTGCTCTCACTGAATTCTTATATACGTGTTTTAAAAATGACCACACGCTACCTTCACAATTCACTTAGATGATGACATCTCTCTCTAAAACTAGTTTCTGAACTTGATGGGAGGAGCCCTGCCATTCCTCTGAGCATCAGCACAGGGCCTAACACAGGTGGCAACCATATCAACATAAATGAAAACACTGACTTTAGTTTTTTCAGACAGGGTCTTGCTTTGTCACCCAAGCTGGAGTACAGTGGCGCTATTGATCATGGCTACCACAGCCGTGATCGAACTCCTGAGCTCAAGTCATCCTCCTGCATTAGCCTACCAAGCAGCTGGGACTATAGGCACTTGTGCCACCATGCCCCGATAAATTTTTCTTTCTCTTTTTTTTGTAGAGGCAGGGTCTCCCTTCGTTGCCGAAGGCTGGTCTTGAACTCCTGACCTCAAGCAATCCTCCTGCTTCCACCTCCCAAAATTGAGATTACAGGCAT
>NW_016110514.1:0-1894 GCF_001604975.1 Cebus imitator | reverse complement strand
AAAAAAAAAAAAAAAAAAATTAAGCCTAGGCACAGCAGCTCAAACCTGTAATCCCAGCACTTTGGGAGGCCAAGGCAGGCAGATCACTTGCGACCATGAGTTTGAGACCAACCTGAGCAACATGGCAAGACCTAATCTCTACAGAAAATTTAAAAATTAGCCAGATTATCTGGCATGGGGGTCCCAGCTACTTGGAAGTCTAAGGTGGGAGGATCGCTTAAGCCCAGGGGTGTGAGGCTGCAGTGAGCTGTGATCATGTCAGTGCACTGCAGCCTGGATGACAGAGCAAGAACTTGTCTCAAAAAAAAAAATTTTTTTAATAAATATATTAGCCTGGGTGCAGTGGCTCACACATGTAATTCCAGCACTTTGGGAGGCCAAGGCAGGTGGATCACCTGAGGCCAGGAGTTCAAGACCAGCCTGGCCAACATGGCAAAACCCTTTCTCTACTAAAAATACAAAAATTAGCCAGGTATGGTGGCACACGCCTGTATGTAACCCAGCTACCCGGGAGTCTGAGGCATAAGAATTGCTTGAACCCAGGAGGCAGTGGCTGCAGTGAGCTGAGATCACGCCATTGTACTCAGCCTAGGCAACAGAGCGAGACTCCATCTCAAAAAAAAGAAATGAAAATAATATAAAAGTACTGACAATTGGCCAGGCTAAGTGGCTCACACCTGTAATTGAAGCACTTTGGGAGGCCAAGGCAGGCAGATCATGAGGTCAAGAAATTGAGACCATCCTGGCCAACATGGTGAAACCCCGTCTCTACTAAAAACACAAAAATTAGGCAGGCATGGTGGTGCGTGCCGGTAGTCACAGCTACTCAAGCGGCTGAGGTGAAAGAATCGCTTGAACCCGGGAGGTGGAGGTTGCAGTGAGCTGAGATTGTGCCACTGCACTCTAGCCTGGCAGCAGAGTGAGATTCCGTCTCATTAAAAAAAAAAAAATACAATCAGGAAGTGTTTCTTTCTGAGAGTGAATTTGCTTGCTTTCCCTCCTCATATAATGAAAACAATGTAACTCATTTCCTTTTGTAATCCACTCAGTGGCTATATGCAATTAAATCATCCCAAATTGCCAGTATCATGACCTTCTCTTTGCATTTAAGTAGACTTGTTCCATTTTTATCCCTGAATTTATTTTGAATTACATTTTTTATTCTTTTATGGTTAGTTGCGGTGTAAATTCTAAATAGGTCTAAGTTCTTAAGACTGTGTATTTGACATTGCATCAACCACCTTTGACATGTCCACAGTTGGGGCTGGATTGTGTTTTACCTACTGTGTATTACCATATCCCAAATGTGATTCCCTTACCTATTACGGAAACATTCAGAACAACTTTATGACTATAAAACATGTAATTGTGATGTGAAATGTTAACTCCTGTTTTCACTTTTCTTCTTCTTGTCTTCCTCCCCATTTTCTTCTTCTTCTTTTTTTTTGAGTCAAGGTCTCCCTCTTGCCCAGGCTGGAGTAGAGTAGTGCCTTCACAGCCACTGTAACTTCCACCTCCTGGACCCAAGCAATCCTCCCACCTCAGACTCCAAGACTCCCAAGTAGCTAGGACTACAGGCACACACCACTGCACCTGCCAGATTTTCTTTTTCAAGATGGAGTCTCATTCTGTCGCCAAGCTGGAACAGTGGTGCAATCTCGGCTCACTACTACCTCCACCTCCTGGGCTCAAGCAGTTCTTCTGCCTCAGCCTCCCAAGTAGCTGTGGTTACAGGCGCCCACCACCACTCCCAGCTAATTTTTGTATTTTTAGTAGAGACGGGATCTCACCATGTTGTCCAGGCTGGTTTCAAACTCCTGACCTCAAGTGGTCCACCCACCTCGGTCTCCCAAAGTGCTGGGATTACAGGCAGGAGCCACCACGCCTGGCCTTA
>NW_016110513.1:0-1894 GCF_001604975.1 Cebus imitator | reverse complement strand
AAAAAAAAAAAAAAGAAAGAAAGAAAGAAAATGACCTAAGGCAATAGAATATCCATATTGGTTGGTCCATCTGTTTATTTTTTCCATAAAACAAAATCGGTGAAAAGACAAAACTCAGTCAAAGAGCCTTGAAATCAAGGTAAGGTAATTAGCTGCACCTCCTTCAAGCCTAGTACCATACAACTGTAAGATCATTTGTCTTTAGTGTGAAAGAAGGTCTGTCTGTCTTCTCTTCAAGAAGAATCCTGGAATATTGATAAATGGATCAGGAGGTCCCATGAAAACTATTGGAGAGCCTCTCTTTGACCTTCTTTCTAATTTACATATTAAGCATTTCTGTTCACATACAAGTTTCCTTCTTGAGAAATGATTCAAATACAATTGATTGGATTAGCTTGTCTTAATGGCCATGCTTAACGACACACACATTCCCTTCCTACTTCCTTGCGGTTGTACTCACTTACCACGATTAGAATTCAGATATTCTTGAAAACTGTCAGGCACAGTTGCTTGTGCCTATAATCCCAGCTACTCTGGAGGCTGAGGCAGGAGGATTGCTTCAGGCCAGAAGTCCAAGACCAGCCTGGGAAACATGGCAAGATCCCCATCTTTACAAGAAGATTAAAGAATTAACTGGACGTGGTGGCTTGCATCTATAGTCCTAGGTACTTGAGTGTCTGAGAAGGAGGATTGCTTGAGCCTGTGAGTTCAAGGTTATAGTGAGCTATGATTGCACTACTGTATTCCACCCAAAGTGATAGAGTAAAACCCTGTCTGTAAAATTAGTTAAACTTTGGAAGGCCAAGGTGGAAGGATTGTTTGAGCCCAGAAGTTCAAGACCAGCCTGGGCAAGTTGGTGAGACCCCCCATCTCTATAAAAAAAAATGCAAAAATTAACTGGACATGGCTGGTTCCAGCTACTAAGGAGGATGAGGCAGAAGGATCACTTGAGCCCAAGAATTTGAGGTGGCATGAGCTATGATTGTGCCACTGCACTCCATCCTGAGTGACAAAGTGAGGCCCTGTCTCTAGATAAATAAATTTTACAATTTTGTTTATTTTGTTTTATTTTTTAGACAGAGTCTCACTTTGTCATCCAGGTGGGAATACAGTGGGACAATCTTGGTTCACTGCAACATCCATCTCCCGGGTTCAAGTGATTCTCCTGCCTCAGCCCACCAAGTAGCTGGGATTACACGTGCCCATCACCACATCTGGCTAATTTTTGTATTATTAGTAGAGACAGGATTTCACTTTGTTGGTCTGGCTGGTCTCAAACCCCTGACGCCAGGTGACCCCCCAACTCGGCCTCCCAAAGTGCTGGGATTATAGGCGTGCGCCACCATGCTCAGCCAATTTAAAAATTTTTAAGATTTAAACTGAAAAGTTTTTAAAATTTTGTAATAGCTGTCATGGTTGTTCAGATATCAAGCAATGAGGGTCTGGACTGGAGTTGCTAAGGAAAGCAGCATTTTAATAACTAAACCTTGAGGCCGGGTGCAGTGGTTCACACTTGTAATCCCAGCACTTTGGGAGGCCGAGCCAGGCAGATCACGAGGTCAGGAGATAGAGACCATCCTGGCCAACATGGTGAAACCTCATTTCCACCAAAAATACAAAAATTAGGCCGGGCGCGGTGGCTCACGCCTGTAATCCCAGCACTGTGGGAGGCCGAGGCAGGTGGATCATGAGGTCAAGAGATCGAGACCATCCTGGTCAACATGGTGAAACCTCGTCTCTACTAAAAATACAAAAATTAGCTGGGCATGATGGTGCGTGCCTGTAGTCCCAGCTACTCGGGAGGCTGAGGCAGGAGAATTGCTTGAACCCAGGAGGCGGAGGTTGCAGTGAGCCGAGATCGCGCCATTGCACTCCAGCCTGGGCAACAACAGCG
>NW_016110512.1:0-1895 GCF_001604975.1 Cebus imitator | reverse complement strand
ACATTGATAAAAGGTCACAGGAACTGCTAACTAGAATAACCAGTTTAGAGAGGAACTAAATGACCTGATGGAGCTGAAAAACAGCACAAGAACTTTAAGGTCAATAGACAAGACTGGAGATCATTCTCTGTCTATTACTGAAATAGACATGAAGACAAGATTAGAGAAAAAAGAGTGAAAAGGAATTAACAAAGCCTTGAGGATAGATGGGTCTATGTGAGAAGACCAAACCAACAATTGAATGGGGACCCTGAAAGTGACGGAGAATGGAACCAAGTTGGAAAACACAGTTCAGGATATTATACAGGAGAACTGCCCCAACCTAGCAAGATAGGCCAACATTCAAATTCAGGAAATACAGAGAACTCCACTAACATATTCTTTGGGAAGAGCAATGCCAAGTCACATAATTGTCAGATTCTCCAAGGGTGAAATGAAGGAAAAAATGTTAAGGGTAGCCAGAGAGAAAGGTCAGATTACCTACAAAGGGAAGCCCATGAGACTAACAGTGGAGCTCTCTGCAGAAATCCTACAAGCCATAGGAGAATGGGGGTGAAGCTTCTAGAGGAAGGAGCAGTCAGCAATGTTTGCTGTTCTGCAGCCTCTGCTAGTGATATTCAACATTCTTAAAAGAATTTTTGACCCAGAATTTTATATCCAGCCAAACAAAGCATAATAAGTGAAGGAGAAATAAAATCCTTTACAATCAAATGCTGAGGGATCCTGACACCACCAGGCCTGTCTTACAAAAGCTCTCAAAGGAAGCACTAAATATGGAAAAGAAAAACCAGTACCAGCCACTGCAAAAACTGAGAGAGAAAGACCAATGACACTATGAAGAAACTGCATAACTAATGTGCAAAATAATCAGCTAACATCATGATTACAGGATCAAATTCACACATAACATTATAAACCTTAAATGTAAATGGGCTAGATGCCCCAGTTAAAAGACACAGACTGACAAACTGGATAAAGAGTCAAGTCCCATTGGTGTGCTGTAGTCAGGAGACCTGTTTCATATACAAAGAAATGCATAGGCTCAAAATAAAAGTATGGAGGAAAATTTACCAAGCAAATGGAAAAAAAAAAAAAAAAAAGCAGGGTTTGTAATCCTAGTCTCTGATAAAACAGACTGTAAACCAACAAAGATAAAAAAAGACCAAGAAGGGCATTACATAATAGTAAAGGAATCAATGCAACAAGAAGAGCTAACTATCCTGAGTATATATGCACCCAATGCAGGAGCACCCAGATTCATAAAACAAGTTATTAGAGACCTACAAAGAGACAGACTCCCACACAATAATAGTGGGAGATTTTAATACCCCACTGTCAATATTAGATACACAAGGTGGAAAATTAACACATGTATTCAGGACCTGAAGTCTGCTTTGAACCAAGCAGACCTAATAGACATCTATAGAACTCTCCATCCCAAATCAACAGAATATACATTGTTCCCAGCATCACACTGCACTTATTCTAAAATGAACCACGTAATTGGAAGTAAAACACTCCTCAGCAAATGTAAAAGAATGAAAATTATAACAGAATCTTAGACCACACTGCAATCAAATTAGAACTCAGGATTAAAAATTCACTCAAAATAGGACAACTACATGGAAACTGAACAACTATTCCTAAATGACTACTGGGTACTAATGAAATTAAGGCAGAAATAACAAAGTTCTTTGAAACCAGTGAGAACAAAGAGACAATGTACCAGACTCTCTGGGACACAGCTAAAGCAGGGTTAAGAGGGAAATTTATAGCACTTAAATGCCCACATCAGAAAGCAGGAAAGATAAAAAATCCACACCCTAATATCACAATTATAAAAACTAGAGAAGCAAGAGCACACAAATTCAAAAGCTAGCAGAATACAATAAACA
>NW_016110511.1:0-1895 GCF_001604975.1 Cebus imitator | reverse complement strand
TCTCCAAAAAAAAAAAAAAAAAAGTCTGAAACTACTGTTTTTCCATGCTTAAACATGTATGGGACAAGGGGTAGTTGGCAGTGCTGGAATCGTTTAGTATGTCTTGAATACTTTAAACCAAGAATCACTCAAGTATAAGCCATTCTGCTTACCTGCCAGAAGTAAAGATTACTTCCATAACAGTTTTAAAACTTTTTTAGCATTGGAATTTTTTCCCTCCAAATGAAACTTTTCTTGGAACCTCATGAATGACTGATTTTTACGTGTTCAGCTTCTTTTCTCCCAGAAGATCTGGGAAGCATCTCCCCTACAAAGCATAATTTGAAACACCATAGATGCCAATGAATTTTTAAAAACGGGAATGATGCACGGAAGATGAGGTAGAGAGATCTGTTTGGAGATGGGAGAAGTATGAGGATTCAGCAAATTCAGCATCTCTTCTAAAGATTTTGGGTTATTTAGTCTGGGCTCAGGTGTGGAGGGATGAGGAAGACTTACCCAAGAGGGATATAGGGAAGGGTTATTGCATTGGCTTTGCCTGCCCTTTTTTTTTTTTTTTTTTTTTTTTTTTTTTTTTAAGATGGGGTTTTACCTTGTTGGTCAGGCTGGTCTTGAACTCCCAACCTCAGGTGATCCACCTGCCTTGGCCTCCAAAGTGCTTGGATTACAGGCATGAGCCACCACGCCTGGCCAGGAATTTGAAGTTTCAACCCTCAGAATATGTAAAGACATGGAAGAGTTTGACTTTTCAAAAATCCTGGTAATAAGAATGGCTAACAGTTACTGAATGCTTTGTACAGTGTCTAGCATACCGTTGTTTTAAATATATATACGTTCATTTAATTCTTGTATGCTTGTGAGGTAGAGGCAGTATAACTGTCAGTTTTACCGATAAAGACATTAAAGCACAGAAAATAGTAACTTTGCAAAGGCACATGAGATAAGAAAATAGAGCTGGTGTTATAATTCTGCAGTGTGGTTCTGGGGAGTGAGAGAAAAGGACTAAGGAACAAATCCCCCAGAAATAACAAAACTTGAAGGATAAAGAGGGAGCAAGTGAAAGATTGAGAAAGATAGTCTGAGTTTTAAAAAGAGAACAAGGAAGGGGCTATTCAGGTTGCGTATTCCTAATTGGAAAATCTGCAGCTCCTCCAAGTCTGAAACTGTGTCGACATGACACTGAAGACAATGCCCATTGGAGCATCTTGTGTTTTGGATTTTCAGATTAGGGATGCTCAACCAGTATGTATCTACAAATATTCAAAAAATCTGAAAAAATCTGAAATCCAGAACATTTTGTATCCCAGGCATTTTAGATAGGGAATACACAGCCTGTATGGCAATTAAAGCAGTAGGGTAGAGTACACTTACCCAGATTGCAGAGAGGTAACAGATGACAGCAAATGCCAATGATGTCTTGAATAAAAAGCCACTTTGCTGTTAGAGACTTGAAGGTTTTGATTTCTATACTTCCTTCAAAAGACTCTGCGTTTGTTGTTTATCTTGCCGACCTCTTTGCACTTGCATAGTCAGTATCTTTCAACCTCTGTGTTGCAAGCCTTAAAGAGGTATTATAAAGCTCTTTTGTTTGCCTAGTATGTGCTGTTTTGGTAAATTCGACTATATAAAAATGTCTGAAGGCCAGATGTGGTGACTCATACCTGTAATCCCAGCACTTTGGGAGGCCAGGGTGGGGGGATCATGAGGTCAGGAGATCGAGACCATCCTGGCTAGCAAGGTGAAACCCCGTCTATGCTAAAAATACAAAAGATTAGCCGGGCATGGTGGCGCGCGCCTGTAGTCCCCGCTGCTCAGGAGGCTAAGGCAGGAGAATGGCTTGAACCCAGAAGGCAGAAGTTACAGTGAGCTGAGATTGCACCACTGCACTCCAGCCT